>NW_027168204.1:0-53998 GCF_040954835.1 Lepisosteus oculatus
CCTTGCTGTTACAAGGAGATTCAGTTGTCTGAAAAAACGCGTTTATTTCGGGCTGAAAAACACGTTTTGAAAAGTGTGATGTTACTGCCCCATAACTTACATGGGGTTGACCAAACTTGCAGAAACATGTTTATGTCTGCTGAAAAACACGTTTTGACCCTTTCTGCACACTGGGGTTAAGAGCTGAGAGTGTGGGCTCTTCTGAGCCTTGCTGTTACAAGGAGATTCAGTTGTCTGAAAAAACGCGTTTATTTCGGGCTGAAAAACACGTTTTGAAAAGTGTGATGTTACTGCCCCATAACTTACATGGGGTTGACCAAACTTGCAGAAACATGTTTATTTCTGCTGAAAAACACGTTTTGACCCTTTCTGCACACTGGGGTTAAGAGCTGAGTGTGTGGGCTCTTCTGAGCCTTGCTGTTACAAGGAGATTCATTTGTCTGAAAAAACGCGTTTATTTCGGGCTGAAAAACACCTTTTGAAAAGTGTGATGTTACTGCCCCATAACTTACATGGGGTTGACCAAACTTGCAGAAACATGTTTATTTCTGCTGAAAAACAGGTTTTGAACCTTTCTGCACACTGGGGTTAAGGGCTGAGTGTGTGGGCACTTCTGAGCCTTGGTGTTACTAGTAGATTCAGCTGTCTGAAAAAACGCGTTTATTTCGGGCTGAAAAACACGTTTTGAAAAGTGTGATGTTACTGCCCCATAACTTACATGGGGTTGACCAAACTTGCAGAAACATGTTTATTTCTGCTGAAAAACACGTTTTCACCCTTTCTGCACACTGGAGTTAAGGGCTGAGTGTGTGGGCACTTCTGAGCCTTGCTGTTACAAGTAGATTCAGTTGTCTGAAAAAACGCGTTTATTTCGGGCTGAAAAACACGTTTTGAAAAGTGTGATATTACTGCCCCATAACTTACATGGGGTTGACCAAACTTGCAGAAACATGTTTATTTCTGCTGAAAAACACGTTTTGACCCTTTCTGCACACTGGGGTTAAGACCTGAGTGTGTGGGCTCTTCTGAGCCTTGCTGTTACATGGGGATTCAGTTGTCTGAAAAAACGCGTTTATTTCGGGCTGAAAAACACGTTTTGAAAAGTGTGATGTTACTGCCCCATAACTTACATGGGGTTGACCAAACTTGCAGAAACATGTTTATTTCTGCTGAAAAACACGTTTTGACCCTTTCTGCACACTGGGGTTAAGAGCTGAGTGTGTGGGCACTTCTGAGCCTTGCTGTTACAAGGAGATTCAGTTGTCTGAAAAAACGCGTTTATTTCGGGCTGAAAAACGCGTTTTGAAAAGTGTGATGTTACTGCCCCATAACTTACATGGGGTTGACCAAACTTGCAGAAACATGTTTATTTCTGCTGAAAAACACGTTTTGACCCTTTCTGCACACTGGGGTTAAGAGCTGAGAGTGTGGGCTCTTCTGAGCCTTGCTGTTACAAGGAGATTCAGTTGTCTGAAAAAACGCGTTTATTTCGGGCTGAAAAACACGTTTTGAAAAGTGTGATGTTACTGCCCCATAACTTACATGGGGTTGACCAAACTTGCAGAAACATGTTTATTTCTGCTGAAAAACACGTTTTGACCCTTTCTGCACACTGGGGTTAAGACCTGAGTGTGTGGGCTCTTCTGAGCTTTGCTGTTACAAGGAGATTCAGTTGTCTGAAAAAACGCGTTTATTTCGGGCTGAAAAACACGTTTTGAAAAGTGTGATGTTACTGCCCCATAACTTACATGGGGTTGACCAAACTTGCAGAAACATGTTTATTTCTGCTGAAAAACACGTTTTGACCCTTTCTGCACACTGGGGTTAAGAGCTGAGTGTATGGGCTCTTCTGAGCCTTGCTGTTACAAGGAGATTCAGTTGTCTGAAAAAACGCGTTTATTTCGGGCTGAAAAACACGTTTTGAAAAGTGTGATGTTACTGCCCCATAACTTACATGGGGTTGACCAAACTTGCAGAAACATGTTTATTTCTGCTGAAAAACACGTTTTGACCCTTTCTGCACACTGGGGTTAAGGGCTGAGTGTGTGGGCACTTCTGAGCCTTGCTGTTACTAGTAGATTCAGTTGTCTGAAAAAACGCGTTTATTTCGGGCTGAAAAACACGTTTTGAAAAGTGTGATGTTACTGCCCCATAACTTACATGGGGTTGACCAAACTTGCAGAAACATGTTTATTTCTGCTGAAAAACACGTTTTGACCCTTTCTGCACACTGGGGTTAAGAGCTGAGAGTGTGGGCTCTTCTGAGCCTTGCTGTTACAAGGAGATTCAGTTGTCTGAAAAAACGCGTTTATTTCGGGCTGAAAAACACGTTTTGAAAAGTGTGATGTTACTGCCCCATAACTTACATGGGGTTGACCAAACTTGCAGAAACATGTTTATTTCTGCTGAAAAACACGTTTTGACCCTTTCTGCACACTGGGGTTAAGACCTGAGTGTGTGGGCTCTTCTGAGCTTTGCTGTTACAAGGAGATTCAGTTGTCTGAAAAAACGCGTTTATTTCGGGCTGAAAAACACGTTTTGAAAAGTGTGATGTTACTGCCCCATAACTTACATGGGGTTGACCAAACTTGCAGAAACATGTTTATTTCTGCTGAAAAACACGTTTTGACCCTTTCTGCACACTGGGGTTAAGAGCTGAGTGTATGGGCTCTTCTGAGCCTTGCTGTTACAAGGAGATTCAGTTGTCTGAAAAAACGCGTTTATTTCGGGCTGAAAAACACGTTTTGAAAAGTGTGATGTTACTGCCCCATAACTTACATGGGGTTGACCAAACTTGCAGAAACATGTTTATTTCTGCTGAAAAACACGTTTTGACCCTTTCTGCACACTGGGGTTAAGGGCTGAGTGTGTGGGCACTTCTGAGCCTTGCTGTTACTAGTAGATTCAGTTGTCTGAAAAAACGCGTTTATTTCGGGCTGAAAAACACGTTTTGAAAAGTGTGATGTTACTGCCCCATAACTTACATGGGGTTGACCAAACTTGCAGAAACATGTTTATTTCTGCTGAAAAACACGTTTTGACTCTTTCTGCACACTGGGGTTAAGGGCTGAGTGTGTGGGCACTTCTGAGCCTTGCTGTTACAAGTAGATTCAGCTGTCTGAAAAAACGCGTTTATTTCGGGCTGAAAAACACGTTTTGAAAAGTGTGATGTTACTGCCCCATAACTTACATGGGCTTGACCAAACTTGCAGAAACATGTTTATTTCTGCTGAAAAACACGTTTTGACCCTTTCTGCACACTGGGGTTAAGAGCTGAGTGTGTGGGCTCTTCTGAGCATTGCTGTTACATGGGGATTCAGTTGTCTGAAAAAACGCGTTTATTTCGGGCTGAAAAACACGTTTTGAAAAGTGTGATGTTACTGCCCCATAACTTACATGGGGTTGACCAAACTTGCAGAAACATGTTTATTTCTGCTGAAAAACACGTTTTGACCCTTTCTGCACACTGGGGTTAAGAGCTGAGTGTGTGGGCACTTCTGAGCCTTGCTGTTACAAGGAGATTCAGTTGTCTGAAAAAACGCGTTTATTTCGGGCTGAAAAACACGTTTTGAAAAGTGTGATGTTACTGCCCCATAACTTACATGGGGTTGACCAAACTTGCAGAAACATGTTTATGTCTGCTGAAAAACACGTTTTGACCCTTTCTGCACACTGGGGTTAAGAGTTGAGAGTGTGGGCTCTTCTGAGCCTTGCTGTTACAAGGAGATTCAGTTGTCTGAAAAAACGCGTTTATTTCGGGCTGAAAAACACGTTTTGAAAAGTGTGATGTTACTGCCCCATAACTTACATGGGGTTGACCAAACTTGCAGAAACATGTTTATTTCTGCTGAAAAACACGTTTTGACCCTTTCTGCACACTGGGGTTAAGAGCTGAGTGTGTGGGCTCTTCTGAGCCTTGCTGTTACAAGGAGATTCATTTGTCTGAAAAAACGCGTTTATTTCGGGCTGAAAAACACCTTTTGAAAAGTGTGATGTTACTGCCCCATAACTTACATGGGGTTGACCAAACTTGCAGAAACATGTTTATTTCTGCTGAAAAACAGGTTTTGAACCTTTCTGCACACTGGGGTTAAGGGCTGAGTGTGTGGGCACTTCTGAGCCTTGGTGTTACTAGTAGATTCAGCTGTCTGAAAAAACGCGTTTATTTCGGGCTGAAAAACACGTTTTGAAAAGTGTGATGTTACTGCCCCATAACTTACATGGGGTTGACCAAACTTGCAGAAACATGTTTATTTCTGCTGAAAAACACGTTTTCACCCTTTCTGCACACTGGAGTTAAGGGCTGAGTGTGTGGGCACTTCTGAGCCTTGCTGTTACAAGTAGATTCAGTTGTCTGAAAAAACGCGTTTATTTCGGGCTGAAAAACACGTTTTGAAAAGTGTGATGTTACTGCCCCATAACTTACATGGGGTTGACCAAACTTGCAGAAACATGTTTATTTCTGCTGAAAAACACGTTTTGACCCTTTCTGCACACTGGGGTTAAGACCTGAGTGTGTGGGCTCTTCTGAGCCTTGCTGTTACATGGGGATTCAGTTGTCTGAAAAAACGCGTTTATTTCGGGCTGAAAAACACGTTTTGAAAAGTGTGATGTTACTGCCCCATAACTTACATGGGGTTGACCAAACTTGCAGAAACATGTTTATTTCTGCTGAAAAACACGTTTTGACCCTTTCTGCACACTGGGGTTAAGAGCTGAGTGTGTGGGCACTTCTGAGCCTTGCTGTTACAAGGAGATTCAGTTGTCTGAAAAAACGCGTTTATTTCGGGCTGAAAAACACGTTTTGAAAAGTGTGATGTTACTGCCCCATAACTTACATGGGGTTGACCAAACTTGCAGAAACATGTTTATTTCTGCTGAAAAACACGTTTTGACCCTTTCTGCACACTGGGGTTAAGAGCTGAGAGTGTGGGCTCTTCTGAGCCTTGCTGTTACAAGGAGATTCAGTTGTCTGAAAAAACGCGTTTATTTCGGGCTGAAAAACACGTTTTGAAAAGTGTGATGTTACTGCCCCATAACTTACATGGGGTTGACCAAACTTGCAGAAACATGTTTATTTCTGCTGAAAAACACGTTTTGACCCTTTCTGCACACTGGGGTTAAGACCTGAGTGTGTGGGCTCTTCTGAGCTTTGCTGTTACAAGGAGATTCAGTTGTCTGAAAAAACGCGTTTATTTCGGGCTGAAAAACACGTTTTGAAAAGTGTGATGTTACTGCCCCATAACTTACATGGGGTTGACCAAACTTGCAGAAACATGTTTATTTCTGCTGAAAAACACGTTTTGACCCTTTCTGCACACTGGGGTTAAGAGCTGAGTGTATGGGCTCTTCTGAGCCTTGCTGTTACAAGGAGATTCAGTTGTCTGAAAAAACGCGTTTATTTCGGGCTGAAAAACACGTTTTGAAAAGTGTGATGTTACTGCCCCATAACTTACATGGGGTTGACCAAACTTGCAGAAACATGTTTATTTCTGCTGAAAAACACGTTTTGACCCTTTCTGCACACTGGGGTTAAGGGCTGAGTGTGTGGGCACTTCTGAGCCTTGCTGTTACTAGAAGATTCAGTTGTCTGAAAAAACGCGTTTATTTCGGGCTGAAAAACACGTTTTGAAAAGTGTGATGTTACTGCCCCATAACTTACATGGGGTTGACCAAACTTGCAGAAACATGTTTATTTCTGCTGAAAAACACGTTTTGACCCTTTCTGCACACTGGGGTTAAGAGCTGAGAGTGTGGGCTCTTCTGAGCCTTGCTGTTACAATGAGATTCAGTTGTCTGAAAAAACGCGTTTATTTCGGGCTGAAAAACACGTTTTGAAAAGTGTGATGTTACTGCCCCATAACTTACATGGGGTTGACCAAACTTGCAGAAACATGTTTATTTCTGCTGAAAAACACGTTTTGACCCTTTCTGCACACTGGGGTTAAGACCTGAGTGTGTGGGCTCTTCTGAGCCTTGCTGTTACATGGGGATTCAGTTGTCTGAAAAAACGCGTTTATTTCGGGCTGAAAAACACGTTTTGAAAAGTGTGATGTTACTGCCCCATAACTTACATGGGGTTGACCAAACTTGCAGAAACATGTTTATTTCTGCTGAAAAACACGTTTTGACCCTTTCTGCACACTGGGGTTAAGAGCTGAGTGTGTGGGCACTTCTGAGCCTTGCTGTTACAAGGAGATTCAGTTGTCTGAAAAAACGCGTTTATTTCGGGCTGAAAAACGCGTTTTGAAAAGTGTGATGTTACTGCCCCATAACTTACATGGGGTTGACCAAACTTGCAGAAACATGTTTATTTCTGCTGAAAAACACGTTTTGACCCTTTCTGCACACTGGGGTTAAGAGCTGAGAGTGTGGGCTCTTCTGAGCCTTGCTGTTACAAGGAGATTCAGTTGTCTGAAAAAACGCGTTTATTTCGGGCTGAAAAACACGTTTTGAAAAGTGTGATGTTACTGCCCCATAACTTACATGGGGTTGACCAAACTTGCAGAAACATGTTTATTTCTGCTGAAAAACACGTTTTGACCCTTTCTGCACACTGGGGTTAAGACCTGAGTGTGTGGGCTCTTCTGAGCTTTGCTGTTACAAGGAGATTCAGTTGTCTGAAAAAACGCGTTTATTTCGGGCTGAAAAACACGTTTTGAAAAGTGTGATGTTACTGCCCCATAACTTACATGGGGTTGACCAAACTTGCAGAAACATGTTTATTTCTGCTGAAAAACACGTTTTGACCCTTTCTGCACACTGGGGTTAAGAGCTGAGTGTATGGGCTCTTCTGAGCCTTGCTGTTACAAGGAGATTCAGTTGTCTGAAAAAACGCGTTTATTTCGGGCTGAAAAACACGTTTTGAAAAGTGTGATGTTACTGCCCCATAACTTACATGGGGTTGACCAAACTTGCAGAAACATGTTTATTTCTGCTGAAAAACACGTTTTGACCCTTTCTGCACACTGGGGTTAAGGGCTGAGTGTGTGGGCACTTCTGAGCCTTGCTGTTACTAGTAGATTCAGTTGTCTGAAAAAACGCGTTTATTTCGGGCTGAAAAACACGTTTTGAAAAGTGTGATGTTACTGCCCCATAACTTACATGGGGTTGACCAAACTTGCAGAAACATGTTTATTTCTGCTGAAAAACACGTTTTGACCCTTTCTGCACACTGGGGTTAAGAGCTGAGAGTGTGGGCTCTTCTGAGCCTTGCTGTTACAAGGAGATTCAGTTGTCTGAAAAAACGCGTTTATTTCGGGCTGAAAAACACGTTTTGAAAAGTGTGATGTTACTGCCCCATAACTTACATGGGGTTGACCAAACTTGCAGAAACATGTTTATTTCTGCTGAAAAACACGTTTTGACCCTTTCTGCACACTGGGGTTAAGACCTGAGTGTGTGGGCTCTTCTGAGCTTTGCTGTTACAAGGAGATTCAGTTGTCTGAAAAAACGCGTTTATTTCGGGCTGAAAAACACGTTTTGAAAAGTGTGATGTTACTGCCCCATAACTTACATGGGGTTGACCAAACTTGCAGAAACATGTTTATTTCTGCTGAAAAACACGTTTTGACCCTTTCTGCACACTGGGGTTAAGAGCTGAGTGTATGGGCTCTTCTGAGCCTTGCTGTTACAAGGAGATTCAGTTGTCTGAAAAAACGCGTTTATTTCGGGCTGAAAAACACGTTTTGAAAAGTGTGATGTTACTGCCCCATAACTTACATGGGGTTGACCAAACTTGCAGAAACATGTTTATTTCTGCTGAAAAACACGTTTTGACCCTTTCTGCACACTGGGGTTAAGGGCTGAGTGTGTGGGCACTTCTGAGCCTTGCTGTTACTAGTAGATTCAGTTGTCTGAAAAAACGCGTTTATTTCGGGCTGAAAAACACGTTTTGAAAAGTGTGATGTTACTGCCCCATAACTTACATGGGGTTGACCAAACTTGCAGAAACATGTTTATTTCTGCTGAAAAACACGTTTTGACTCTTTCTGCACACTGGGGTTAAGGGCTGAGTGTGTGGGCACTTCTGAGCCTTGCTGTTACAAGTAGATTCAGCTGTCTGAAAAAACGCGTTTATTTCGGGCTGAAAAACACGTTTTGAAAAGTGTGATGTTACTGCCCCATAACTTACATGGGCTTGACCAAACTTGCAGAAACATGTTTATTTCTGCTGAAAAACACGTTTTGACCCTTTCTGCACACTGGGGTTAAGAGCTGAGTGTGTGGGCTCTTCTGAGCATTGCTGTTACATGGGGATTCAGTTGTCTGAAAAAACGCGTTTATTTCGGGCTGAAAAACACGTTTTGAAAAGTGTGATGTTACTGCCCCATAACTTACATGGGGTTGACCAAACTTGCAGAAACATGTTTATTTCTGCTGAAAAACACGTTTTGACCCTTTCTGCACACTGGGGTTAAGAGCTGAGTGTGTGGGCACTTCTGAGCCTTGCTGTTACAAGGAGATTCAGTTGTCTGAAAAAACGCGTTTATTTCGGGCTGAAAAACACGTTTTGAAAAGTGTGATGTTACTGCCCCATAACTTACATGGGGTTGACCAAACTTGCAGAAACATGTTTATGTCTGCTGAAAAACACGTTTTGACCCTTTCTGCACACTGGGGTTAAGAGTTGAGAGTGTGGGCTCTTCTGAGCCTTGCTGTTACAAGGAGATTCAGTTGTCTGAAAAAACGCGTTTATTTCGGGCTGAAAAACACGTTTTGAAAAGTGTGATGTTACTGCCCCATAACTTACATGGGGTTGACCAAACTTGCAGAAACATGTTTATTTCTGCTGAAAAACACGTTTTGACCCTTTCTGCACACTGGGGTTAAGAGCTGAGTGTGTGGGCTCTTCTGAGCCTTGCTGTTACAAGGAGATTCATTTGTCTGAAAAAACGCGTTTATTTCGGGCTGAAAAACACCTTTTGAAAAGTGTGATGTTACTGCCCCATAACTTACATGGGGTTGACCAAACTTGCAGAAACATGTTTATTTCTGCTGAAAAACAGGTTTTGAACCTTTCTGCACACTGGGGTTAAGGGCTGAGTGTGTGGGCACTTCTGAGCCTTGGTGTTACTAGTAGATTCAGCTGTCTGAAAAAACGCGTTTATTTCGGGCTGAAAAACACGTTTTGAAAAGTGTGATGTTACTGCCCCATAACTTACATGGGGTTGACCAAACTTGCAGAAACATGTTTATTTCTGCTGAAAAACACGTTTTCACCCTTTCTGCACACTGGAGTTAAGGGCTGAGTGTGTGGGCACTTCTGAGCCTTGCTGTTACAAGTAGATTCAGTTGTCTGAAAAAACGCGTTTATTTCGGGCTGAAAAACACGTTTTGAAAAGTGTGATGTTACTGCCCCATAACTTACATGGGGTTGACCAAACTTGCAGAAACATGTTTATTTCTGCTGAAAAACACGTTTTGACCCTTTCTGCACACTGGGGTTAAGACCTGAGTGTGTGGGCTCTTCTGAGCCTTGCTGTTACATGGGGATTCAGTTGTCTGAAAAAACGCGTTTATTTCGGGCTGAAAAACACGTTTTGAAAAGTGTGATGTTACTGCCCCATAACTTACATGGGGTTGACCAAACTTGCAGAAACATGTTTATTTCTGCTGAAAAACACGTTTTGACCCTTTCTGCACACTGGGGTTAAGAGCTGAGTGTGTGGGCACTTCTGAGCCTTGCTGTTACAAGGAGATTCAGTTGTCTGAAAAAACGCGTTTATTTCGGGCTGAAAAACACGTTTTGAAAAGTGTGATGTTACTGCCCCATAACTTACATGGGGTTGACCAAACTTGCAGAAACATGTTTATTTCTGCTGAAAAACACGTTTTGACCCTTTCTGCACACTGGGGTTAAGAGCTGAGAGTGTGGGCTCTTCTGAGCCTTGCTGTTACAAGGAGATTCAGTTGTCTGAAAAAACGCGTTTATTTCGGGCTGAAAAACACGTTTTGAAAAGTGTGATGTTACTGCCCCATAACTTACATGGGGTTGACCAAACTTGCAGAAACATGTTTATTTCTGCTGAAAAACACGTTTTGACCCTTTCTGCACACTGGGGTTAAGACCTGAGTGTGTGGGCTCTTCTGAGCTTTGCTGTTACAAGGAGATTCAGTTGTCTGAAAAAACGCGTTTATTTCGGGCTGAAAAACACGTTTTGAAAAGTGTGATGTTACTGCCCCATAACTTACATGGGGTTGACCAAACTTGCAGAAACATGTTTATTTCTGCTGAAAAACACGTTTTGACCCTTTCTGCACACTGGGGTTAAGAGCTGAGTGTATGGGCTCTTCTGAGCCTTGCTGTTACAAGGAGATTCAGTTGTCTGAAAAAACGCGTTTATTTCGGGCTGAAAAACACGTTTTGAAAAGTGTGATGTTACTGCCCCATAACTTACATGGGGTTGACCAAACTTGCAGAAACATGTTTATTTCTGCTGAAAAACACGTTTTGACCCTTTCTGCACACTGGGGTTAAGGGCTGAGTGTGTGGGCACTTCTGAGCCTTGCTGTTACTAGAAGATTCAGTTGTCTGAAAAAACGCGTTTATTTCGGGCTGAAAAACACGTTTTGAAAAGTGTGATGTTACTGCCCCATAACTTACATGGGGTTGACCAAACTTGCAGAAACATGTTTATTTCTGCTGAAAAACACGTTTTGACCCTTTCTGCACACTGGGGTTAAGAGCTGAGAGTGTGGGCTCTTCTGAGCCTTGCTGTTACAATGAGATTCAGTTGTCTGAAAAAACGCGTTTATTTCGGGCTGAAAAACACGTTTTGAAAAGTGTGATGTTACTGCCCCATAACTTACATGGGGTTGACCAAACTTGCAGAAACATGTTTATTTCTGCTGAAAAACACGTTTTGACCCTTTCTGCACACTGGGGTTAAGGGCTGAGTGTGTGGGCACTTCTGAGCCTTGCTGTTACTAGTAGATTCAGTTGTCTGAAAAAACGCGTTTATTTCGGGCTGAAAAACACGTTTTGAAAAGTGTGATGTTACTGCCCCATAACTTACATGGGGTTGACCAAACTTGCAGAAACATGTTTATTTCTGCTGAAAAACACGTTTTGACTCTTTCTGCACACTGGGGTTAAGGGCTGAGTGTGTGGGCACTTCTGAGCCTTGCTGTTACAAGTAGATTCAGCTGTCTGAAAAAACGCGTTTATTTCGGGCTGAAAAACACGTTTTGAAAAGTGTGATGTTACTGCCCCATAACTTACATGGGCTTGACCAAACTTGCAGAAACATGTTTATTTCTGCTGAAAAACACGTTTTGACCCTTTCTGCACACTGGGGTTAAGAGCTGAGTGTGTGGGCTCTTCTGAGCATTGCTGTTACATGGGGATTCAGTTGTCTGAAAAAACGCGTTTATTTCGGGCTGAAAAACACGTTTTGAAAAGTGTGATGTTACTGCCCCATAACTTACATGGGGTTGACCAAACTTGCAGAAACATGTTTATTTCTGCTGAAAAACACGTTTTGACCCTTTCTGCACACTGGGGTTAAGAGCTGAGTGTGTGGGCACTTCTGAGCCTTGCTGTTACAAGGAGATTCAGTTGTCTGAAAAAACGCGTTTATTTCGGGCTGAAAAACACGTTTTGAAAAGTGTGATGTTACTGCCCCATAACTTACATGGGGTTGACCAAACTTGCAGAAACATGTTTATGTCTGCTGAAAAACACGTTTTGACCCTTTCTGCACACTGGGGTTAAGAGTTGAGAGTGTGGGCTCTTCTGAGCCTTGCTGTTACAAGGAGATTCAGTTGTCTGAAAAAACGCGTTTATTTCGGGCTGAAAAACACGTTTTGAAAAGTGTGATGTTACTGCCCCATAACTTACATGGGGTTGACCAAACTTGCAGAAACATGTTTATTTCTGCTGAAAAACACGTTTTGACCCTTTCTGCACACTGGGGTTAAGAGCTGAGTGTGTGGGCTCTTCTGAGCCTTGCTGTTACAAGGAGATTCATTTGTCTGAAAAAACGCGTTTATTTCGGGCTGAAAAACACCTTTTGAAAAGTGTGATGTTACTGCCCCATAACTTACATGGGGTTGACCAAACTTGCAGAAACATGTTTATTTCTGCTGAAAAACAGGTTTTGAACCTTTCTGCACACTGGGGTTAAGGGCTGAGTGTGTGGGCACTTCTGAGCCTTGGTGTTACTAGTAGATTCAGCTGTCTGAAAAAACGCGTTTATTTCGGGCTGAAAAACACGTTTTGAAAAGTGTGATGTTACTGCCCCATAACTTACATGGGGTTGACCAAACTTGCAGAAACATGTTTATTTCTGCTGAAAAACACGTTTTCACCCTTTCTGCACACTGGAGTTAAGGGCTGAGTGTGTGGGCACTTCTGAGCCTTGCTGTTACAAGTAGATTCAGTTGTCTGAAAAAACGCGTTTATTTCGGGCTGAAAAACACGTTTTGAAAAGTGTGATGTTACTGCCCCATAACTTACATGGGGTTGACCAAACTTGCAGAAACATGTTTATTTCTGCTGAAAAACACGTTTTGACCCTTTCTGCACACTGGGGTTAAGACCTGAGTGTGTGGGCTCTTCTGAGCCTTGCTGTTACATGGGGATTCAGTTGTCTGAAAAAACGCGTTTATTTCGGGCTGAAAAACACGTTTTGAAAAGTGTGATGTTACTGCCCCATAACTTACATGGGGTTGACCAAACTTGCAGAAACATGTTTATTTCTGCTGAAAAACACGTTTTGACCCTTTCTGCACACTGGGGTTAAGAGCTGAGTGTGTGGGCACTTCTGAGCCTTGCTGTTACAAGGAGATTCAGTTGTCTGAAAAAACGCGTTTATTTCGGGCTGAAAAACACGTTTTGAAAAGTGTGATGTTACTGCCCCATAACTTACATGGGGTTGACCAAACTTGCAGAAACATGTTTATTTCTGCTGAAAAACACGTTTTGACCCTTTCTGCACACTGGGGTTAAGAGCTGAGAGTGTGGGCTCTTCTGAGCCTTGCTGTTACAAGGAGATTCAGTTGTCTGAAAAAACGCGTTTATTTCGGGCTGAAAAACACGTTTTGAAAAGTGTGATGTTACTGCCCCATAACTTACATGGGGTTGACCAAACTTGCAGAAACATGTTTATTTCTGCTGAAAAACACGTTTTGACCCTTTCTGCACACTGGGGTTAAGACCTGAGTGTGTGGGCTCTTCTGAGCTTTGCTGTTACAAGGAGATTCAGTTGTCTGAAAAAACGCGTTTATTTCGGGCTGAAAAACACGTTTTGAAAAGTGTGATGTTACTGCCCCATAACTTACATGGGGTTGACCAAACTTGCAGAAACATGTTTATTTCTGCTGAAAAACACGTTTTGACCCTTTCTGCACACTGGGGTTAAGAGCTGAGTGTATGGGCTCTTCTGAGCCTTGCTGTTACAAGGAGATTCAGTTGTCTGAAAAAACGCGTTTATTTCGGGCTGAAAAACACGTTTTGAAAAGTGTGATGTTACTGCCCCATAACTTACATGGGGTTGACCAAACTTGCAGAAACATGTTTATTTCTGCTGAAAAACACGTTTTGACCCTTTCTGCACACTGGGGTTAAGGGCTGAGTGTGTGGGCACTTCTGAGCCTTGCTGTTACTAGAAGATTCAGTTGTCTGAAAAAACGCGTTTATTTCGGGCTGAAAAACACGTTTTGAAAAGTGTGATGTTACTGCCCCATAACTTACATGGGGTTGACCAAACTTGCAGAAACATGTTTATTTCTGCTGAAAAACACGTTTTGACCCTTTCTGCACACTGGGGTTAAGAGCTGAGAGTGTGGGCTCTTCTGAGCCTTGCTGTTACAATGAGATTCAGTTGTCTGAAAAAACGCGTTTATTTCGGGCTGAAAAACACGTTTTGAAAAGTGTGATGTTACTGCCCCATAACTTACATGGGGTTGACCAAACTTGCAGAAACATGTTTATTTCTGCTGAAAAACACGTTTTGACCCTTTCTGCACACTGGGGTTAAGACCTGAGTGTGTGGGCTCTTCTGAGCTTTGCTGTTACAAGGAGATTCAGTTGTCTGAAAAAACGCGTTTATTTCGGGCTGAAAAACACGTTTTGAAAAGTGTGATGTTACTGCCCCATAACTTACATGGGGTTGACCAAACTTGCAGAAACATGTTTATTTCTGCTGAAAAACACGTTTTGACCCTTTCTGCACACTGGGGTTAAGAGCTGAGTGTATGGGCTCTTCTGAGCCTTGCTGTTACAAGGAGATTCAGTTGTCTGAAAAAACGCGTTTATTTCGGGCTGAAAAACACGTTTTGAAAAGTGTGATGTTACTGCCCCATAACTTACATGGGGTTGACCAAACTTGCAGAAACATGTTTATTTCTGCTGAAAAACACGTTTTGACCCTTTCTGCACACTGGGGTTAAGGGCTGAGTGTGTGGGCACTTCTGAGCCTTGCTGTTACTAGTAGATTCAGTTGTCTGAAAAAACGCGTTTATTTCGGGCTGAAAAACACGTTTTGAAAAGTGTGATGTTACTGCCCCATAACTTACATGGGGTTGACCAAACTTGCAGAAACATGTTTATTTCTGCTGAAAAACACGTTTTGACACTTTCTGTACACTGGGGTTAAGAGCTGAGTGTGTGGGCTCTTCTGAGCCTTGCTGTTACAAGGAGATTCAGTTGTCTGAAAAAACGCGTTTATTTCGGGCTGAAAAACACATTTTGAAAAGTGTGATGTTACTGCCCCATAACTTACATGGGGTTGACCAAACTTGCAGAAACATGTTTATTTCTGCTGAAAAACACGTTTTGACTCTTTCTGCACACTGGGGTTAAGGGCTGAGTGTGTGGGCACTTCTGAGCCTTGCTGTTACAAGTAGATTCAGCTGTCTGAAAAAACGCGTTTATTTCGGGCTGAAAAACACGTTTTGAAAAGTGTGATGTTACTGCCCCATAACTTACATGGGCTTGACCAAACTTGCAGAAACATGTTTATTTCTGCTGAAAAACACGTTTTGACCCTTTCTGCACACTGGGGTTAAGAGCTGAGTGTGTGGGCTCTTCTGAGCATTGCTGTTACATGGGGATTCAGTTGTCTGAAAAAACGCGTTTATATCGGGCTGAAAAACACGTTTTGAAAAGTGTGATGTTACTGCCCCATAACTTACATGGGGTTGACCAAACTTGCAGAAACATGTTTATTTCTGCTGAAAAACACGTTTTGACCCTTTCTGCACACTGGGGTTAAGAGCTGAGTGTGTGGGCTCTTCTGATCCTTGCTGTTACAAGGAGATTCAGTTGTCTGAAAAAACGCGTTTATTTCGGGCTGAAAAACACGTTTTGAAAAGTGTGATGTTACTGCCCATAACTTACATGGGGTTGACCAAACTTGCAGAAACATGTTTATTTCTGCTGAAAAACACGTTTTGACCCTTTCTGCACACTGGGGTTAAGAGCTGAGTGTGTGGGCTCTTCTGAGCCTTGCTGTTACAAGGAGATTCATTTGTCTGAAAAAACGCGTTTATTTCGGGCTGAAAAACACGTTTTGAAAAGTGTGATGTTACTGCCCCATAACTTACATGGGGTTGACCAAACTTGCAGAAACATGTTTATTTCTGCTGAAAAACACGTTTTGACCCTTTCTGCACACTGGGGTTAAGAGCTGAGTGTGTGGGCACTTCTGAGCCTTGCTGTTACAAGGAGATTCAGTTGTCTGAAAAAACGCGTTTATTTCGGGCTGAAAAACACCTTTTGAAAAGTGTGATGTTACTGCCCCATAACTTACATGGGGTTGACCAAACTTGCAGAAACATGTTTATTTCTGCTGAAAAACACGTTTTGACCCTTTCTGCACACTGGGGTTAAGAGCTGAGTGTGTGGGCTCTTCTGAGCTTTGCTGTTACAAGGAGATTCATTTGTCTGAAAAAACGCGTTTATTTCGGGCTGAAAAACACCTCTTGAAAAGTGTGATGTTACTGCCCCATAACTTACATGGGGTTGACCAAACTTGCAGAAACATGTTTATTTCTGCTGAAAAACAGGTTTTGAACCTTTCTGCACACTGGGGTTAAGGGCTGAGTGTGTGGGCACTACTGAGCCTTGGTGTTACTAGTAGATTCAGCTGTCTGAAAAAACGCGTTTATTTAGGGCTGAAAAACACGTTTTGAAAAGTGTGATGTTACTGCCCATAACTTACATGGGGTTGACCAAACTTGCAGAAACATGTTTATTTCTGCTGAAAAACACGTTTTGACCCTTTCTGCACACTGGGGTTAAGACCTGAGTGTGTGGGCTCTTCTGAGCCTTGCTGTTACATGGGGATTCAGTTGTCTGAAAAAACGCGTTTATTTCGGGCTGAAAAACACGTTTTGAAAAGTGTGATGTTACTGCCCCATAACTTACATGGGGTTGACCAAACTTGCAGAAACATGTTTATTTCTGCTGAAAAACACGTTTTGACCCTTTCTGCACACTGGGGTTAAGAGCTGAGTGTGTGGGCACTTCTGAGCCTTGCTGTTACAAGGAGATTCAGTTGTCTGAAAAAACGCGTTTATTTCGGGCTGAAAAACACGTTTTGAAAAGTGTGATGTTACTGCCCCATAACTTACATGGGGTTGACCAAACTTGCAGAAACATGTTTATTTCTGCTGAAAAACACGTTTTGACCCTTTCTGCACACTGGGGTTAAGAGCTGAGAGTGTGGGCTCTTCTGAGCCTTGCTGTTACAAGGAGATTCAGTTGTCTGAAAAAACGCGTTTATTTCGGGCTGAAAAACACGTTTTGAAAAGTGTGATGTTACTGCCCCATAACTTACATGGGGTTGACCAAACTTGCAGAAACATGTTTATTTCTGCTGAAAAACACGTTTTGACCCTTTCTGCACACTGGGGTTAAGACCTGAGTGTGTGGGCTCTTCTGAGCTTTGCTGTTACAAGGAGATTCAGTTGTCTGAAAAAACGCGTTTATTTCGGGCTGAAAAACACGTTTTGAAAAGTGTGATGTTACTGCCCCATAACTTACATGGGGTTGACCAAACTTGCAGAAACATGTTTATTTCTGCTGAAAAACACGTTTTGACCCTTTCTGCACACTGGGGTTAAGAGCTGAGTGTGTGGGCTCTTCTGAGCCTTGCTGTTACAAGGAGATTCAGTTGTCTGAAAAACGCGTTTATTTCGGGCTGAAAAACACGTTTTGAAAAGTGTGATGTTACTGCCCCATAACTTACATGGGGTTGACCAAACTTGCAGAAACATGTTTATTTCTGCTGAAAAACACGTTTTGACCCTTTCTGCACAGTGGGGTTAAGGGCTGAGTGTGTGGGCACTTCTGAGCCTTGCTGTTACTAGTAGATTCAGTTGTCTGAAAAAACGCGTTTATTTCGGGCTGAAAAACACGTTTTGAAAAGTGTGATGTTACTGCCCCATAACTTACATGGGGTTGACCAAACTTGCAGAAACATGTTTATTTCTGCTGAAAAACACGTTTTGACACTTTCTGTACACTGGGGTTAAGAGCTGAGTGTGTGGGCTCTTCTGAGCCTTGCTGTTACAAGGAGATTCAGTTGTCTGAAAAAACGCGTTTATTTCGGGCTGAAAAACACATTTTGAAAAGTGTGATGTTACTGCCCCATAACTTACATGGGGTTGACCAAACTTGCAGAAACATGTTTATTTCTGCTGAAAAACACGTTTTGACTCTTTCTGCACACTGGGGTTAAGGGCTGAGTGTGTGGGCACTTCTGAGCCTTGCTGTTACAAGTAGATTCAGCTGTCTGAAAAAACGCGTTTATTTCGGGCTGAAAAACACGTTTTGAAAAGTGTGATGTTACTGCCCCATAACTTACATGGGCTTGACCAAACTTGCAGAAACATGTTTATTTCTGCTGAAAAACACGTTTTGACCCTTTCTGCACACTGGGGTTAAGAGCTGAGTGTGTGGGCTCTTCTGATCCTTGCTGTTACAAGGAGATTCAGTTGTCTGAAAAAACGCGTTTATTTCGGGCTGAAAAACACGTTTTGAAAAGTGTGATGTTACTGCCCATAACTTACATGGGGTTGACCAAACTTGCAGAAACATGTTTATTTCTGCTGAAAAACACGTTTTGACCCTTTCTGCACACTGGGGTTAAGAGCTGAGTGTGTGGGCTCTTCTGAGCCTTGCTGTTACAAGGAGATTCATTTATCTGAAAAAACGATTTATTTCGGGCTGAAAAACACGTTTTGAAAAGTGTGATGTTACTGCCCCATAACTTACATGGGGTTGACCAAACTTGCAGAAACATGTTTATTTCTGCTGAAAAACACGTTTTGACCCTTTCTGCACACTGGGGTTAAGACCTGAGTGTGTGGGCTCTTCTGAGCCTTGCTGTTACATGGGGATTCAGTTGTCTGAAAAAACGCGTTTATTTCGGGCTGAAAAACACGTTTTGAAAAGTGTGATGTTACTGCCCCATAACTTACATGGGGTTGACCAAACTTGCAGAAACATGTTTATTTCTGCTGAAAAACACGTTTTGACCCTTTCTGCACACTGGGGTTAAGAGCTGAGTGTGTGGGCACTTCTGAGCCTTGCTGTTACAAGGAGATTCAGTTGTCTGAAAAAACGCGTTTATTTCGGGCTGAAAAACACGTTTTGAAAAGTGTGATGTTACTGCCCCATAACTTACATGGGGTTGACCAAACTTGCAGAAACATGTTTATTTCTGCTGAAAAACACGTTTTGACCCTTTCTGCACACTGGGGTTAAGAGCTGAGAGTGTGGGCTCTTCTGAGCCTTGCTGTTACAAGGAGATTCAGTTGTCTGAAAAAACGCGTTTATTTCGGGCTGAAAAACACGTTTTGAAAAGTGTGATGTTACTGCCCCATAACTTACATGGGGTTGACCAAACTTGCAGAAACATGTTTATTTCTGCTGAAAAACACGTTTTACCCTTTCTGCACACTGGGGTTAAGACCTGAGTGTGTGGGCTCTTCTGAGCCTTGCTGTTACATGGGGATTCAGTTGTCTGAAAAAACGCGTTTATTTCGGGCTGAAAAACACGTTTTGAAAAGTGTGATGTTACTGCCCCATAACTTACATGGGGTTGACCAAACTTGCAGAAACATGTTTATTTCTGCTGAAAAACACGTTTTGACCCTTTCTGCACACTGGGGTTAAGAGCTGAGTGTGTGGGCACTTCTGAGCCTTGCTGTTACAAGGAGATTCAGTTGTCTGAAAAAACGCGTTTATTTCGGGCTGAAAAACACGTTTTGAAAAGTGTGATGTTACTGCCCCATAACTTACATGGGGTTGACCAAACTTGCAGAAACATGTTTATTTCTGCTGAAAAACACGTTTTGACCCTTTCTGCACACTGGGGTTAAGAGCTGAGAGTGTGGGCTCTTCTGAGCCTTGCTGTTACAAGGAGATTCAGTTGTCTGAAAAAACGCGTTTATTTCGGGCTGAAAAACACGTTTTGAAAAGTGTGATGTTACTGCCCCATAACTTACATGGGGTTGACCAAACTTGCAGAAACATGTTTATTTCTGCTGAAAAACACGTTTTGACCCTTTCTGCACACTGGGGTTAAGACCTGAGTGTGTGGGCTCTTCTGAGCTTTGCTGTTACAAGGAGATTCAGTTGTCTGAAAAAACGCGTTTATTTCGGGCTGAAAAACACGTTTTGAAAAGTGTGATGTTACTGCCCCATAACTTACATGGGGTTGACCAAACTTGCAGAAACATGTTTATTTCTGCTGAAAAACACGTTTTGACCCTTTCTGCACACTGGGGTTAAGAGCTGAGTGTGTGGGCTCTTCTGAGCCTTGCTGTTACAAGGAGATTCAGTTGTCTGAAAAAACGCGTTTATTTCGGGCTGAAAAACACGTTTTGAAAAGTGTGATGTTACTGCCCCATAACTTACATGGGGTTGACCAAACTTGCAGAAACATGTTTATTTCTGCTGAAAAACACGTTTTGACCCTTTCTGCACAGTGGGGTTAAGGGCTGAGTGTGTGGGCACTTCTGAGCCTTGCTGTTACTAGTAGATTCAGTTGTCTGAAAAAACGCGTTTATTTCGGGCTGAAAAACACGTTTTGAAAAGTGTGATGTTACTGCCCCATAACTTACATGGGGTTGACCAAACTTGCAGAAACATGTTTATTTCTGCTGAAAAACACGTTTTGACACTTTCTGTACACTGGGGTTAAGAGCTGAGTGTGTGGGCTCTTCTGAGCCTTGCTGTTACAAGGAGATTCAGTTGTCTGAAAAAACGCGTTTATTTCGGGCTGAAAAACACATTTTGAAAAGTGTGATGTTACTGCCCCATAACTTACATGGGGTTGACCAAACTTGCAGAAACATGTTTATTTCTGCTGAAAAACACGTTTTGACTCTTTCTGCACACTGGGGTTAAGGGCTGAGTGTGTGGGCACTTCTGAGCCTTGCTGTTACAAGTAGATTCAGCTGTCTGAAAAAACGCGTTTATTTCGGGCTGAAAAACACGTTTTGAAAAGTGTGATGTTACTGCCCCATAACTTACATGGGCTTGACCAAACTTGCAGAAACATGTTTATTTCTGCTGAAAAACACGTTTTGACCCTTTCTGCACACTGGGGTTAAGAGCTGAGTGTGTGGGCTCTTCTGATCCTTGCTGTTACAAGGAGATTCAGTTGTCTGAAAAAACGCGTTTATTTCGGGCTGAAAAACACGTTTTGAAAAGTGTGATGTTACTGCCCATAACTTACATGGGGTTGACCAAACTTGCAGAAACATGTTTATTTCTGCTGAAAAACACGTTTTGACCCTTTCTGCACACTGGGGTTAAGAGCTGAGTGTGTGGGCTCTTCTGAGCCTTGCTGTTACAAGGAGATTCATTTATCTGAAAAAACGATTTATTTCGGGCTGAAAAACACGTTTTGAAAAGTGTGATGTTACTGCCCCATAACTTACATGGGGTTGACCAAACTTGCAGAAACATGTTTATTTCTGCTGAAAAACACGTTTTGACCCTTTCTGCACACTGGGGTTAAGACCTGAGTGTGTGGGCTCTTCTGAGCCTTGCTGTTACATGGGGATTCAGTTGTCTGAAAAAACGCGTTTATTTCGGGCTGAAAAACACGTTTTGAAAAGTGTGATGTTACTGCCCCATAACTTACATGGGGTTGACCAAACTTGCAGAAACATGTTTATTTCTGCTGAAAAACACGTTTTGACCCTTTCTGCACACTGGGGTTAAGAGCTGAGTGTGTGGGCACTTCTGAGCCTTGCTGTTACAAGGAGATTCAGTTGTCTGAAAAAACGCGTTTATTTCGGGCTGAAAAACACGTTTTGAAAAGTGTGATGTTACTGCCCCATAACTTACATGGGGTTGACCAAACTTGCAGAAACATGTTTATTTCTGCTGAAAAACACGTTTTGACCCTTTCTGCACACTGGGGTTAAGAGCTGAGAGTGTGGGCTCTTCTGAGCCTTGCTGTTACAAGGAGATTCAGTTGTCTGAAAAAACGCGTTTATTTCGGGCTGAAAAACACGTTTTGAAAAGTGTGATGTTACTGCCCCATAACTTACATGGGGTTGACCAAACTTGCAGAAACATGTTTATTTCTGCTGAAAAACACGTTTTACCCTTTCTGCACACTGGGGTTAAGACCTGAGTGTGTGGGCTCTTCTGAGCCTTGCTGTTACATGGGGATTCAGTTGTCTGAAAAAACGCGTTTATTTCGGGCTGAAAAACACGTTTTGAAAAGTGTGATGTTACTGCCCCATAACTTACATGGGGTTGACCAAACTTGCAGAAACATGTTTATTTCTGCTGAAAAACAGGTTTTGAGCCTTTCTGCACACTGGGGTTAAGGGCTGAGTGTGTGGGCACTTCTGAGCCTTGGTGTTACTAGTAGATTCAGCTGTCTGAAAAAACGCGTTTATTTCGGGCTGAAAAACACGTTTTGAAAAGTGTGATGTTACTGCCCCATAACTTACATGGGGTTGACCAAACTTGCAGAAACATGTTTATTTCTGCTGAAAAACACGTTTTCACCCTTTCTGCACACTGGAGTTAAGGGCTGAGTGTGTGGGCACTTCTGAGCCTTGCTGTTACAAGTAGATTCAGTTGTCTGAAAAAACGCGTTTATTTCGGGCTGAAAAACACGTTTTGAAAAGTGTGATGTTACTGCCCCATAACTTACATGGGGTTGACCAAACTTGCAGAAACATGTTTATTTCTGCTGAAAAACACGTTTTGACCCTTTCTGCACACTGGGGTTAAGACCTGAGTGTGTGGGCTCTTCTGAGCCTTGCTGTTACATGGGGATTCAGTTGTCTGAAAAAACGCGTTTATTTCGGGCTGAAAAACACGTTTTGAAAAGTGTGATGTTACTGCCCCATAACTTACATGGGGTTGACCAAACTTGCAGAAACATGTTTATTTCTGCTGAAAAACACGTTTTGACCCTTTCTGCACACTGGGGTTAAGACCTGAGTGTGTGGGCACTTCTGAGCCTTGCTGTTACAAGGAGATTCAGTTGTCTGAAAAAACGCGTTTATTTCGGGCTGAAAAACACGTTTTGAAAAGTGTGATGTTACTGCCCCATAACTTACATGGGGTTGACCAAACTTGCAGAAACATGTTTATTTCTGCTGAAAAACACGTTTTGACCCTTTCTGCACACTGGGGTTAAGAGCTGAGAGTGTGGGCTCTTCTGAGCCTTGCTGTTACAAGGAGATTCAGTTGTCTGAAAAAACGCGTTTATTTCGGGCTGAAAAACACGTTTTGAAAAGTGTGATGTTACTGCCCCATAACTTACATGGGGTTGACCAAACTTGCAGAAACATGTTTATTTCTGCTGAAAAACACGTTTTGACCCTTTCTGCACACTGGGGTTAAGACCTGAGTGTGTGGGCTCTTCTGAGCTTTGCTGTTACAAGGAGATTCAGTTGTCTGAAAAAACGCGTTTATTTCGGGCTGAAAAACACGTTTTGAAAAGTGTGATGTTACTGCCCCATAACTTACATGGGGTTGACCAAACTTGCAGAAACATGTTTATTTCTGCTGAAAAACACGTTTTGAACCTTTCTGCACACTGGGGTTAAGAGCTGAGTGTATGGGCTCTTCTGAGCCTTGCTGTTACAAGGAGATTCAGTTGTCTGAAAAAACGCGTTTATTTCGGGCTGAAAAACACGTTTTGAAAAGTGTGATGTTACTGCCCCATAACTTACATGGGGTTGACCAAACTTGCAGAAACATGTTTATTTCTGCTGAAAAACACGTTTTGACCCTTTCTGCACACTGGGGTTAAGGGCTGAGTGTGTGGGCACTTCTGAGCCTTGCTGTTACTAGTAGATTCAGTTGTCTGAAAAAACGCGTTTATTTCGGGCTGAAAAACACGTTTTGAAAAGTGTGATGTTACTGCCCCATAACTTACATGGGGTTGACCAAACTTGCAGAAACATGTTTATTTCTGCTGAAAAACACGTTTTGACACTTTCTGTACACTGGGGTTAAGAGCTGAGTGTGTGGGCTCTTCTGAGCCTTGCTCTTACAAGGAGATTCAGTTGTCTGAAAAAACGCGTTTATTTCGGGCTGAAAAACACATTTTGAAAAGTGTGATGTTACTGCCCCATAACTTACATGGGGTTGACCAAACTTGCAGAAACATGTTTATTTCTGCTGAAAAACACGTTTTGACTCTTTCTGCACACTGGGGTTAAGGGCTGAGTGTGTGGGCACTTCTGAGCCTTGCTGTTACAAGTAGATTCAGCTGTCTGAAAAAACGCGTTTATTTCGGGCTGAAAAACACGTTTTGAAAAGTGTGATGTTACTGCCCCATAACTTACATGGGCTTGACCAAACTTGCAGAAACATGTTTATTTCTGCTGAAAAACACGTTTTGACCCTTTCTGCACACTGGGGTTAAGAGCTGAGTGTGTGGGCTCTTCTGAGCATTGCTGTTACATGGGGATTCAGTTGTCTGAAAAAACGCGTTTATATCGGGCTGAAAAACACGTTTTGAAAAGTGTGATGTTACTGCCCCATAACTTACATGGGGTTGACCAAACTTGCAGAAACATGTTTATTTCTGCTGAAAAACACGTTTTGACCCTTTCTGCACACTGGGGTTAAGAGCTGAGTGTGTGGGCTCTTCTGATCCTTGCTGTTACAAGGAGATTCAGTTGTCTGAAAAAACGCGTTTATTTCGGGCTGAAAAACACGTTTTGAAAAGTGTGATGTTACTGCCCATAACTTACATGGGGTTGACCAAACTTGCAGAAACATGTTTATTTCTGCTGAAAAACACGTTTTGACCCTTTCTGCACACTGGGGTTAAGAGCTGAGTGTGTGGGCTCTTCTGAGCCTTGCTGTTACAAGGAGATTCATTTGTCTGAAAAAACGCGTTTATTTCGGGCTGAAAAACACGTTTTGAAAAGTGTGATGTTACTGCCCCATAACTTACATGGGGTTGACCAAACTTGCAGAAACATGTTTATTTCTGCTGAAAAACACGTTTTGACCCTTTCTGCACACTGGGGTTAAGAGCTGAGTGTGTGGGCTCTTCTGAGCCTTGCTGTTACAAGGAGATTCAGTTGTCTGAAAAAACGCGTTTATTTCGGGCTGAAAAACACCTTTTGAAAAGTGTGATGTTACTGCCCCATAACTTACATGGGGTTGACCAAACTTGCAGAAACATGTTTATTTCTGCTGAAAAACACGTTTTGACCCTTTCTGCACACTGGGGTTAAGAGCTGAGTGTGTGGGCTCTTCTGAGCTTTGCTGTTACAAGGAGATTCATTTGTCTGAAAAAACGCGTTTATTTCGGGCTGAAAAACACCTCTTGAAAAGTGTGATGTTACTGCCCCATAACTTACATGGGGTTGACCAAACTTGCAGAAACATGTTTATTTCTGCTGAAAAACAGGTTTTGAACCTTTCTGCACACTGGGGTTAAGGGCTGAGTGTGTGGGCACTTCTGAGCCTTGGTGTTACTAGTAGATTCAGCTGTCTGAAAAAACGCGTTTATTTAGGGCTGAAAAACACGTTTTGAAAAGTGTGATGTTACTGCCCATAACTTACATGGGGTTGACCAAACTTGCAGAAACATGTTTATTTCTGCTGAAAAACACGTTTTGACCCTTTCTGCACACTGGGGTTAAGACCTGAGTGTGTGGGCTCTTCTGAGCCTTGCTGTTACATGGGGATTCAGTTGTCTGAAAAAACGCGTTTATTTCGGGCTGAAAAACACGTTTTGAAAAGTGTGATGTTACTGCCCCATAACTTACATGGGGTTGACCAAACTTGCAGAAACATGTTTATTTCTGCTGAAAAACACGTTTTGACCCTTTCTGCACACTGGGGTTAAGACCTGAGTGTGTGGGCTCTTCTGAGCTTTGCTGTTACAAGGAGATTCAGTTGTCTGAAAAAACGCGTTTATTTCTGGCTGAAAAACACGTTTTGAAAAGTGTGATGTTACTGCCCCATAACTTACATGGGGTTGACCAAACTTGCAGAAACATGTTTATTTCTGCTGAAAAACACGTTTTGACCCTTTCTGCACACTGGGGTTAAGAGCTGAGAGTGTGGGCTCTTCTGAGCCTTGCTGTTACAAGGAGATTCAGTTGTCTGAAAAAACGCGTTTATTTCGGGCTGAAAAACACGTTTTGAAAAGTGTGATGTTACTGCCCCATAACTTACATGGGGTTGACCAAACTTGCAGAAACATGTTTATTTCTGCTGAAAAACACGTTTTGACCCTTTCTGCACACTGGGGTTAAGAGCTGAGTGTGTGGGCTCTTCTGAGCCTTGCTTTTACAAGGAGATTCATTTGTCTGAAAAAACGCGTTTATTTCGGGCTGAAAAACACCTTTTGAAAAGTGTGATGTTACTGCCCCATAACTTACATGGGGTTGACCAAACTTGCAGAAACATGTTTATTTCTGCTGAAAAACAGGTTTTGAACCTTTCTGCACACTGGGGTTAAGGGCTGAGTGTGTGGGCACTTCTGAGCCTTGGTGTTACTAGTAGATTCAGCTGTCTGAAAAAACGCGTTTATTTCGGGCTGAAAAACACGTTTTGAAAAGTGTGATGTTACTGCCCCATAACTTACATGGGGTTGACCAAACTTGCAGAAACATGTTTATTTCTGCTGAAAAACACGTTTTGACCCTTTCTGCACACTGGGGTTAAGAGCTGAGTGTGTGGGCTCTTCTGATCCTTGCTGTTACAAGGAGATTCAGTTGTCTGAAAAAACGCGTTTATTTCGGGCTGAAAAACACGTTTTGAAAAGTGTGATGTTACTGCCCATAACTTACATGGGGTTGACCAAACTTGCAGAAACATGTTTATTTCTGCTGAAAAACACGTTTTGACCCTTTCTGCACACTGGGGTTAAGAGCTGAGTGTGTGGGCTCTTCTGAGCCTTGCTGTTACAAGGAGATTCATTTATCTGAAAAAACGAGTTTATTTCGGGCTGAAAAACACGTTTTGAAAAGTGTGATGTTACTGCCCCATAACTTACATGGGGTTGACCAAACTTGCAGAAACATGTTTATTTCTGCTGAAAAACACGTTTTGACCCTTTCTGCACACTGGGGTTAAGACCTGAGTGTGTGGGCTCTTCTGAGCCTTGCTGTTACATGGGGATTCAGTTGTCTGAAAAAACGCGTTTATTTCGGGCTGAAAAACACGTTTTGAAAAGTGTGATGTTACTGCCCCATAACTTACATGGGGTTGACCAAACTTGCAGAAACATGTTTATTTCTGCTGAAAAACACGTTTTGACCCTTTCTGCACACTGGGGTTAAGAGCTGAGTGTGTGGGCACTTCTGAGCCTTGCTGTTACAAGGAGATTCAGTTGTCTGAAAAAACGCGTTTATTTCGGGCTGAAAAACACGTTTTGAAAAGTGTGATGTTACTGCCCCATAACTTACATGGGGTTGACCAAACTTGCAGAAACATGTTTATTTCTGCTGAAAAACACGTTTTGACCCTTTCTGCACACTGGGGTTAAGAGCTGAGAGTGTGGGCTCTTCTGAGCCTTGCTGTTACAAGGAGATTCAGTTGTCTGAAAAAACGCGTTTATTTCGGGCTGAAAAACACGTTTTGAAAAGTGTGATGTTACTGCCCCATAACTTACATGGGGTTGACCAAACTTGCAGAAACATGTTTATTTCTGCTGAAAAACACGTTTTACCCTTTCTGCACACTGGGGTTAAGACCTGAGTGTGTGGGCTCTTCTGAGCTTTGCTGTTACAAGGAGATTCAGTTGTCTGAAAAAACGCGTTTATTTCGGGCTGAAAAACACGTTTTGAAAAGTGTGATGTTACTGCCCCATAACTTACATGGGGTTGACCAAACTTGCAGAAACATGTTTATTTCTGCTGAAAAACACGTTTTGACCCTTTCTGCACACTGGAGTTAAGGGCTGAGTGTGTGGGCACTTCTGAGCCTTGCTGTTACAAGTAGATTCAGTTGTCTGAAAAAACGCGTTTATTTCGGGCTGAAAAACACGTTTTGAAAAGTGTGATGTTACTGCCCCATAACTTACATGGGGTTGACCAAACTTGCAGAAACATGTTTATTTCTGCTGAAAAACACGTTTTCACCCTTTCTGCACACTGGAGTTAAGGGCTGAGTGTGTGGGCACTTCTGAGCCTTGCTGTTACAAGTAGATTCAGTTGTCTGAAAAAACGCGTTTATTTCGGGCTGAAAAACACGTTTTGAAAAGTGTGATGTTACTGCCCCATAACTTACATGGGGTTGACCAAACTTGCAGAAACATGTTTATTTCTGCTGAAAAACACGTTTTGACCCTTTCTGCACACTGGGGTTAAGACCTGAGTGTGTGGGCTCTTCTGAGCCTTGCTGTTACATGGGGATTCAGTTGTCTGAAAAAACGCGTTTATTTCGGGCTGAAAAACACGTTTTGAAAAGTGTGATGTTACTGCCCCATAACTTACATGGGGTTGACCAAACTTGCAGAAACATGTTTATTTCTGCTGAAAAACACGTTTTGACCCTTTCTGCACACTGGGGTTAAGAGCTGAGTGTGTGGGCACTTCTGAGCCTTGCTGTTACAAGGAGATTCAGTTGTCTGAAAAAACGCGTTTATTTCGGGCTGAAAAACACGTTTTGAAAAGTGTGATGTTACTGCCCCATAACTTACATGGGGTTGACCAAACTTGCAGAAACATGTTTATGTCTGCTGAAAAACACGTTTTGACCCTTTCTGCACACTGGGGTTAAGAGCTGAGAGTGTGGGCTCTTCTGAGCCTTGCTGTTACAAGGAGATTCAGTTGTCTGAAAAAACGCGTTTATTTCGGGCTGAAAAACACGTTTTGAAAAGTGTGATGTTACTGCCCCATAACTTACATGGGGTTGACCAAACTTGCAGAAACATGTTTATTTCTGCTGAAAAACACGTTTTGACCCTTTCTGCACACTGGGGTTAAGAGCTGAGTGTGTGGGCTCTTCTGAGCCTTGCTGTTACAAGGAGATTCATTTGTCTGAAAAAACGCGTTTATTTCGGGCTGAAAAACACCTTTTGAAAAGTGTGATGTTACTGCCCCATAACTTACATGGGGTTGACCAAACTTGCAGAAACATGTTTATTTCTGCTGAAAAACAGGTTTTGAACCTTTCTGCACACTGGGGTTAAGGGCTGAGTGTGTGGGCACTTCTGAGCCTTGGTGTTACTAGTAGATTCAGCTGTCTGAAAAAACGCGTTTATTTCGGGCTGAAAAACACGTTTTGAAAAGTGTGATGTTACTGCCCCATAACTTACATGGGGTTGACCAAACTTGCAGAAACATGTTTATTTCTGCTGAAAAACACGTTTTCACCCTTTCTGCACACTGGGGTTAAGAGCTGAGTGTGTGGGCACTTCTGAGCCTTGCTGTTACAAGGAGATTCAGTTGTCTGAAAAAACGCGTTTATTTCGGGCTGAAAAACACGTTTTGAAAAGTGTGATGTTACTGCCCCATAACTTACATGGGGTTGACCAAACTTGCAGAAACATGTTTATTTCTGCTGAAAAACACGTTTTGACCCTTTCTGCACACTGGGGTTAAGAGCTGAGTGTGTGGGCACTTCTGAGCCTTGCTGTTACAAGGAGATTCAGTTGTCTGAAAAAACGCGTTTATTTCGGGCTGAAAAACACGTTTTGAAAAGTGTGATGTTACTGCCCCATAACTTACATGGGGTTGACCAAACTTGCAGAAACATGTTTATTTCTGCTGAAAAACACGTTTTGACCCTTTCTGCACACTGGGGTTAAGACCTGAGTGTGTGGGCTCTTCTGAGCCTTGCTGTTACATGGGGATTCAGTTGTCTGAAAAAACGCGTTTATTTCGGGCTGAAAAACACGTTTTGAAAAGTGTGATGTTACTGCCCCATAACTTACATGGGGTTGACCAAACTTGCAGAAACATGTTTATTTCTGCTGAAAAACACGTTTTGACCCTTTCTGCACACTGGGGTTAAGAGCTGAGTGTGTGGGCACTTCTGAGCCTTGCTGTTACAAGGAGATTCAGTTGTCTGAAAAAACGCGTTTATTTCGGGCTGAAAAACACGTTTTGAAAAGTGTGATGTTACTGCCCCATAACTTACATGGGGTTGACCAAACTTGCAGAAACATGTTTATTTCTGCTGAAAAACACGTTTTGACCCTTTCTGCACACTGGGGTTAAGACCTGAGTGTGTGGGCTCTTCTGAGCCTTGCTGTTACATGGGGATTCAGTTGTCTGAAAAAACGCGTTTATTTCGGGCTGAAAAACACGTTTTGAAAAGTGTGATGTTACTGCCCCATAACTTACATGGGGTTGACCAAACTTGCAGAAACATGTTTATTTCTGCTGAAAAACACGTTTTGACCCTTTCTGCACACTGGGGTTAAGAGCTGAGTGTGTGGGCACTTCTGAGCCTTGCTGTTACAAGGAGATTCAGTTGTCTGAAAAAACGCGTTTATTTCGGGCTGAAAAACACGTTTTGAAAAGTGTGATGTTACTGCCCCATAACTTACATGGGGTTGACCAAACTTGCAGAAACATGTTTATTTCTGCTGAAAAACACGTTTTGACCCTTTCTGCACACTGGGGTTAAGAGCTGAGAGTGTGGGCTCTTCTGAGCCTTGCTGTTACAAGGAGATTCAGTTGTCTGAAAAAACGCGTTTATTTCGGGCTGAAAAACACGTTTTGAAAAGTGTGATGTTACTGCCCCATAACTTACATGGGGTTGACCAAACTTGCAGAAACATGTTTATTTCTGCTGAAAAACACGTTTTGACCCTTTCTGCACACTGGGGTTAAGACCTGAGTGTGTGGGCTCTTCTGAGCTTTGCTGTTACAAGGAGATTCAGTTGTCTGAAAAAACGCGTTTATTTCGGGCTGAAAAACACGTTTTGAAAAGTGTGATGTTACTGCCCCATAACTTACATGGGGTTGACCAAACTTGCAGAAACATGTTTATTTCTGCTGAAAAACACGTTTTGACCCTTTCTGCACACTGGGGTTAAGAGCTGAGTGTATGGGCTCTTCTGAGCCTTGCTGTTACAAGGAGATTCAGTTGTCTGAAAAAACGCGTTTATTTCGGGCTGAAAAACACGTTTTGAAAAGTGTGATGTTACTGCCCCATAACTTACATGGGGTTGACCAAACTTGCAGAAACATGTTTATTTCTGCTGAAAAACACGTTTTGACCCTTTCTGCACACTGGGGTTAAGGGCTGAGTGTGTGGGCACTTCTGAGCCTTGCTGTTACTAGTAGATTCAGTTGTCTGAAAAAACGCGTTTATTTCGGGCTGAAAAACACGTTTTGAAAAGTGTGATGTTACTGCCCCATAACTTACATGGGGTTGACCAAACTTGCAGAAACATGTTTATTTCTGCTGAAAAACACGTTTTGACACTTTCTGTACACTGGGGTTAAGAGCTGAGTGTGTGGGCTCTTCTGAGCCTTGCTGTTACAAGGAGATTCAGTTGTCTGAAAAAACGCGTTTATTTCGGGCTGAAAAACACATTTTGAAAAGTGTGATGTTACTGCCCCATAACTTACATGGGGTTGACCAAACTTGCAGAAACATGTTTATTTCTGCTGAAAAAACACGTTTTGACTCTTTCTGCACACTGGGGTTAAGGGCTGAGTGTGTGGGCACTTCTGAGCCTTGCGTTACAAGTAGATTCAGCTGTCTGAAAAAACGCGTTTATTTCGGGCTGAAAAACACGTTTTGAAAAGTGTGATGTTACTGCCCCATAACTTACATGGGCTTGACCAAACTTGCAGAAACATGTTTATTTCTGCTGAAAAACACGTTTTGACCCTTTCTGCACACTGGGGTTAAGAGCTGAGTGTGTGGGGCTCTTCTGAGCATTGCTGTTACATGGGGATTCAGTTGTCTGAAAAAACGCGTTTATATCGGGCTGAAAAACACGTTTGAAAAGTGTGATGTTACTGCCCCATAACTTACATGGGGTTGACCAAACTTGCAGAAACATGTTTATTTCTGCTGAAAAACACGTTTTGACCCTTTCTGCACACTGGGGTTAAGAGCTGAGTGTGTGGGCTCTTCTGATCCTTGCTGTTACAAGGAGATTCAGTTGTCTGAAAAAATGCGTTTATTTCGGGCTGAAAAACACGTTTTGAAAAGTGTGATGTTACTGCCCATAACTTACATGGGGTTGACCAAACTTGCAGAAACATGTTTATTTCTGCTGAAAAACACGTTTTGACCCTTTCTGCACACTGGGGTTAAGAGCTGAGTGTGTGGGCTCTTCTGAGCCTTGCTGTTACAAGGAGATTCATTTGTCTGAAAAAACGCGTTTATTTCGGGCTGAAAAACACGTTTGAAAAGTGTGATGTTACTGCCCCATAACTTACATGGGGTTGACCAAACTTGCAGAAACATGTTTATTTCTGCTGAAAAACATGTTTTGACCCTTTCTGCACACTGGGGTTAAGAGCTGAGTGTGTGGGCTCTTCTGAGCCTTGCTGTTACAAGGAGATTCAGTTGTCTGAAAAAACGCGTTTATTTCGGGCTGAAAAACACCTTTTGAAAAGTGTGATGTTACTGCCCCATAACTTACATGGGGTTGACCAAACTTGCAGAAACATGTTTATTTCTGCTGAAAAACACGTTTTGACCCTTTCTGCACACTGGGGTTAAGAGCTGAGTGTGTGGGCTCTTCTGAGCTTTGCTGTTACAAGGAGATTCATTTGTCTGAAAAAACGCGTTTATTTCGGGCTGAAAAACACCTCTTGAAAAGTGTGATGTTACTGCCCCATAACTTACATGGGGTTGACCAAACTTGCAGAAACATGTTTATTTCTGCTGAAAAACAGGTTTTGAACCTTTCTGCACACTGGGGTTAAGGGCTGAGTGTGTGGGCACTTCTGAGCCTTGGTGTTACTAGTAGATTCAGCTGTCTGAAAAAACGCGTTTATTTAGGGCTGAAAAACACGTTTTGAAAAGTGTGATGTTACTGCCCATAACTTACATGGGGTTGACCAAACTTGCAGAAACCATGTTTATTTCTGCTGAAAAACACGTTTTGACCCTTTCTGCACACTGGGGTTAAGACCTGAGTGTGTGGGCTCTTCTGAGCCTTGCTGTTACATGGGGATTCAGTTGTCTGAAAAAACGCGTTTATTTCGGGCTGAAAAACACGTTTTGAAAAGTGTGATGTTACTGCCCCATAACTTACATGGGGTTGACCAAACTTGCAGAAACATGTTTATTTCTGCTGAAAAACACGTTTTGACCCTTTCTGCACACTGGGGTTAAGAGCTGAGTGTGTGGGCACTTCTGAGCCTTGCTGTTACAAGGAGATTCAGTTGTCTGAAAAAACGCGTTTATTTCGGGCTGAAAAACACGTTTTGAAAAGTGTGATGTTACTGCCCCATAACTTACATGGGGTTGACCAAACTTGCAGAAACATGTTTATTTCTGCTGAAAAACACGTTTTGACCCTTTCTGCACACTGGGGTTAAGAGCTGAGAGTGTGGGCTCTTCTGAGCCTTGCTGTTACAAGGAGATTCAGTTGTCTGAAAAACGCGTTTATTTCGGGCTGAAAAACACGTTTTGAAAAGTGTGATGTTACTGCCCCATAACTTAACATGGGGTTGACCAAACTTGCAGAAACATGTTTATTTCTGCTGAAAAACACGTTTTGACCCTTTCTGCACACTGGGGTTAAGACCTGAGTGTGTGGGCTCTTCTGAGCTTTGCTGTTACAAGGAGATTCAGTTGTCTGAAAAAACGCGTTTATTTCGGGCTGAAAAACACGTTTTGAAAAGTGTGATGTTACTGCCCCATAACTTACATGGGGTTGACCAAACTTGCAGAAACATGTTTATTTCTGCTGAAAAACACGTTTTGACCTTTCTGCACACTGGGGTTAAGAGCTGAGTGTGTGGGCTCTTCTGAGCCTTGCTGTTACAAGGAGATTCAGTTGTCTGAAAAAACGCGTTTATTTCGGGCTGAAAAACACGTTTTGAAAAGTGTGATGTTACTGCCCCATAACTTACATGGGTTGACCAAACTTGCAGAACATGTTTATTTCTGCTGAAAAACACGTTTGACCCTTTCTGCACAGTGGGGTTAAGGGCTGAGTGTGTGGGCACTTCTGAGCCTTGCTGTTACTAGTAGATTCAGTTGTCTGAAAAAACGCGTTTTTTTCGGGCTGAAAAACACGTTTTGAAAAGTGTGATGTTACTGCCCCATAACTTACATGGGGTGACCAAACTTGCAGAAACATGTTTATTTCTGCTGAAAAACACGTTTTGACACTTCTGTACACTGGGGTTAAGAGCTGAGTGTGTGGGCTCTTCTGAGCCTTGCTGTTACAAGGAGATTCAGTTGTCTGAAAAAACGCGTTTATTTCGGGCTGAAAAACACATTTTGAAAAGTGTGATGTTACTGCCCCATAACTTACATGGGGTTGACCAAACTTGCAGAAACATGTTTATTTCTGCTGAAAAACACGTTTTGACTCTTTCTGCACACTGGGGTTAAGGCTGAGTGTGTGGGCACTTCTGAGCCTTGCTGTTACAAGTAGATTCAGCTGTCTGAAAAAACGCGTTTATTTCGGGCTGAAAAACACGTTTTGAAATGTGTGATGTTACTGCCCCATAACTTACATGGGCTTGACCAAACTTGCAGAAACATGTTTATTTCTGCTGAAAAACACGTTTTGACCCTTCTGCACACTGGGGTTAAGAGCTGAGTGTGTGGGCTCTTCTGATCCTTGCTGTTACAAGGAGATTCAGTTGTCTGAAAAAACGCGTTTATTTCGGGCTGAAAAACACGTTTTGAAAAGTGTGATGTTACTGCCCCATAAATAAACATGTTTCTGCAAGTTTGGTCAACCCCATGTAAGTCATGGGGTTGACCAAACTTGCAGAAACATGTTTATTTCTGCTGAAAAACACGTTTTCACCCTTTCTGCACACTGGAGTTAAGGGCTGAGTGTGTGGGCACTTCTGAAGCCTTGCTGTTACAAGTAGATTCAGTTGTCTGAAAAAACGCGTTTATTTCGGGCTGAAAAACACGTTTTGAAAAGTGTGATGTTACTGCCCCATAACTTACATGGGGTTGACCAAACTTGCAGAAACATGTTTATTTCTGCTGAAAAACACGTTTTGACCCTTTCTGCACACTGGGGTTAAGACCTGAGTGTGTGGGCTCTTCTGAGCCTTGCTGTTACATGGGGATTCAGTTGTCTGAAAAAACGCGTTTATTTCGGGCTGAAAACACGTTTTGAAAAGTGTGATGTTACTGCCCCATAACTTACATGGGGTTGACCAAACTTGCAGAAACATGTTTATTTCTGCTGAAAAACACGTTTTGACCCTTTCTGCACACTGGGGTTAAGACCTGAGTGTGTGGGCACTTCTGAGCCTTGCTGTTACAAGGAGATTCAGTTGTCTGAAAAAACGCGTTTATTTCGGGCTGAAAAACACGTTTTGAAAAGTGTGATGTTACTGCCCCATAACTTACATGGGGTTGACCAAACTTGCAGAAACAGGTTTATTTCTGCTGAAAAACACGTTTTGACCCTTTCTGCACACTGGGGTTAAGGGCTGAGTGTGTGGGCACTTCTGAGCCTTGCTGTTACTAGTAGATTCAGTTGTCTGAAAAAACGCGTTTATTTCGGGCTGAAAAACACGTTTTGAAAAGTGTGATGTTACTGCCCCATAACTTACATGGGGTTGACCAAACTTGCAGAAACATGTTTATTTCTGCTGAAAAACACGTTTTGACACTTTCTGTACACTGGGGTTAAGAGCTGAGTGTGTGGGCTCTTCTGAGCCTTGCTGTTACAAGGAGATTCAGTTGTCTGAAAAAACGCGTTTATTTCGGGCTGAAAAACACATTTTGAAAAGTGTGATGTTACTGCCCCATAACTTACATGGGGTTGACCAAACTTGCAGAAACATGTTTATTTCTGCTGAAAAACACGTTTTGACTCTTTCTGCACACTGGGGTTAAGGGCTGAGTGTGTGGGCACTTCTGAGCCTTGCTGTTACAAGTAGATTCAGCTGTCTGAAAAAACGCGTTTATTTCGGGCTGAAAAACACGTTTTGAAAAGTGTGATGTTACTGCCCCATAACTTACATGGGCTTGACCAAAGTTGCAGAAACATGTTTATTTCTGCTGAAAAACACGTTTTGACCCTTTCTGCACACTGGGGTTAAGAGCTGAGTGTGTGGGCTCTTCTGAGCATTGCTGTTACATGGGGATTCAGTTGTCTGAAAAAACGCGTTTATATCGGGCTGAAAAACACGTTTTGAAAAGTGTGATGTTACTGCCCCATAACTTACATGGGGTTGACCAAACTTGCAGAAACATGTTTATTTCTGCTGAAAAACACGTTTTGACCCTTTCTGCACACTGGGGTTAAGAGCTGAGTGTGTGGGCTCTTCTGAGCCTTGCTGTTACAAGGAGATTCATTTGTCTGAAAAAACGCGTTTATTTCGGGCTGAAAAACACGTTTTGAAAAGTGTGATGTTACTGCCCCATAACTTACATGGGGTTGACCAAACTTGCAGAAACATGTTTATTTCTGCTGAAAAACACGTTTTGACCCTTTCTGCACACTGGGGTTAAGAGCTGAGTGTGTGGGCTCTTCTGAGCCTTGCTGTTACAAGGAGATTCAGTTGTCTGAAAAAACGCGTTTATTTCGGGCTGAAAAACACCTTTTGAAAAGTGTGATGTTACTGCCCCATAACTTACATGGGGTTGACCAAACTTGCAGAAACATGTTTATTTCTGCTGAAAAACACGTTTTGACCCTTTCTGCACACTGGGGTTAAGAGCTGAGTGTGTGGGCTCTTCTGAGCTTTGCTGTTACAAGGAGATTCATTTGTCTGAAAAAACGCGTTTATTTCGGGCTGAAAAACACCTCTTGAAAAGTGTGATGTTACTGCCCCATAACTTACATGGGGTTGACCAAACTTGCAGAAACATGTTTATTTCTGCTGAAAAACAGGTTTTGAACCTTTCTGCACACTGGGGTTAAGGGCTGAGTGTGTGGGCACTTCTGAGCCTTGGTGTTACTAGTAGATTCAGCTGTCTGAAAAAACGCGTTTATTTAGGGCTGAAAAACACGTTTTGAAAAGTGTGATGTTACTGCCCATAACTTACATGGGGTTGACCAAACTTGCAGAAACATGTTTATTTCTGCTGAAAAACACGTTTTGACCCTTTCTGCACACTGGGGTTAAGACCTGAGTGTGTGGGCTCTTCTGAGCCTTGCTGTTACATGGGGATTCAGTTGTCTGAAAAAACGCGTTTATTTCGGGCTGAAAAACACGTTTTGAAAAGTGTGATGTTACTGCCCCATAACTTACATGGGGTTGACCAAACTTGCAGAAACATGTTTATTTCTGCTGAAAAACACGTTTTGACCCTTTCTGCACACTGGGGTTAAGACCTGAGTGTGTGGGCTCTTCTGAGCTTTGCTGTTACAAGGAGATTCAGTTGTCTGAAAAAACGCGTTTATATCGGGCTGAAAAACACGTTTTGAAAAGTGTGATGTTACTGCCCCATAACTTACATGGGGTTGACCAAACTTGCAGAAACATGTTTATTTCTGCTGAAAAACACGTTTTGACCCTTTCTGCACACTGGGGTTAAGAGCTGAGTGTGTGGGCTCTTCTGAGCCTTGCTGTTACAAGGAGATTCAGTTGTCTGAAAAAACGCGTTTATTTCGGGCTGAAAAACACGTTTTGAAAAGTGTGATGTTACTGCCCCATAACTTACATGGGGTTGACCAAACTTGCAGAAACATGTTTATTTCTGCTGAAAAACACGTTTTGACCCTTTCTGCACAGTGGGGTTAAGGGCTGAGTGTGTGGGCACTTCTGAGCCTTGCTGTTACTAGTAGATTCAGTTGTCTGAAAAAACGCGTTTATTTCGGGCTGAAAAACACGTTTTGAAAAGTGTGATGTTACTGCCCCATAACTTACATGGGGTTGACCAAACTTGCAGAAACATGTTTATTTCTGCTGAAAAACACGTTTTGACACTTTCTGTACACTGGGGTTAAGAGCTGAGTGTGTGGGCTCTTCTGAGCCTTGCTGTTACAAGGAGATTCAGTTGTCTGAAAAAACGCGTTTATTTCGGGCTGAAAAACACATTTTGAAAAGTGTGATGTTACTGCCCCATAACTTACATGGGGTTGACCAAACTTGCAGAAACATGTTTATTTCTGCTGAAAAACACGTTTTGACTCTTTCTGCACACTGGGGTTAAGGGCTGAGTGTGTGGGCACTTCTGAGCCTTGCTGTTACAAGGAGATTCAGTTGTCTGAAAAAACGCGTTTATTTCGGGCTGAAAAACACATTTTGAAAAGTGTGATGTTACTGCCCCATAACTTACATGGGGTTGACCAAACTTGCAGAAACATGTTTATTTCTGCTGAAAAACACGTTTTGACTCTTTCTGCACACTGGGGTTAAGGGCTGAGTGTGTGGGCACTTCTGAGCCTTGCTGTTACAAGTAGATTCAGCTGTCTGAAAAAACGCGTTTATTTCGGGCTGAAAAACACGTTTTGAAAAGTGTGATGTTACTGCCCATAACTTACATGGGGTTGACCAAACTTGCAGAAACATGTTTATTTCTGCTGAAAAACACGTTTTGACCCTTTCTGCACACTGGGGTTAAGAGCTGAGTGTGTGGTCTCTTCTGAGCCTTGCTGTTACAAGGAGATTCATTTATCTGAAAAAACGAGTTTATTTCGGGCTGAAAAACACGTTTTGAAAAGTGTGATGTTACTGCCCCATAACTTACATGGGGTTGACCAAACTTGCAGAAACATGTTTATTTCTGCTGAAAAACACGTTTTGACCCTTTCTGCACACTGGGGTTAAGACCTGAGTGTGTGGGCTCTTCTGAGCCTTGCTGTTACATGGAGATTCAGTTGTCTGAAAAAACGCGTTTATTTCGGGCTGAAAAACACGTTTTGAAAAGTGTGATGTTACTGCCCCATAACTTACATGGGGTTGACCAAACTTGCAGAAACATGTTTATTTCTGCTGAAAAACACGTTTTGACCCTTTCTGCACACTGGGGTTAAGAGCTGAGAGTGTGGGCTCTTCTGAGCCTTGCTGTTACAAGGAGATTCAGTTGTCTGAAAAAACGCGTTTATTTCGGGCTGAAAAACACGTTTTGAAAAGTGTGATGTTACTGCCCCATAACTTACATGGGGTTGACCAAACTTGCAGAAACATGTTTATTTCTGCTGAAAAACACGTTTTGACCCTTTCTGCACACTGGGGTTAAGACCTGAGTGTGTGGGCTCTTCTGAGCTTTGCTGTTACAAGGAGATTCAGTTGTCTGAAAAAACGCGTTTATTTCGGGCTGAAAAACACGTTTTGAAAAGTGTGATGTTACTGCCCCATAACTTACATGGGGTTGACCAAACTTGCAGAAACATGTTTATTTCTGCTGAAAAACACGTTTTGACCCTTTCTGCACACTGGGGTTAAGACCTGAGTGTGTGGGCTCTTCTGAGCCTTGCTGTTACATGGGGATTCAGTTGTCTGAAAAAACGCGTTTATTTCGGGCTGAAAAACACGTTTTGAAAAGTGTGATGTTACTGCCCCATAACTTACATGGGGTTGACCAAACTTGCAGAAACATGTTTATTTCTGCTGAAAAACACGTTTTGACCCTTTCTGCACACTGGGGTTAAGACCTGAGTGTGTGGGCACTTCTGAGCCTTGCTGTTACAAGGAGATTCAGTTGTCTGAAAAAACGCGTTTATTTCGGGCTGAAAAACACGTTTTGAAAAGTGTGATGTTACTGCCCCATAACTTACATGGGGTTGACCAAACTTGCAGAAACATGTTTATTTCTGCTGAAAAACACGTTTTGACCCTTTCTGCACACTGGGGTTAAGAGCTGAGAGTGTGGGCTCTTCTGAGCCTTGCTGTTACAAGGAGATTCAGTTGTCTGAAAAAACGCGTTTATTTCGGGCTGAAAAACACGTTTTGAAAAGTGTGATGTTACTGCCCCATAACTTACATGGGGTTGACCAAACTTGCAGAAACATGTTTATTTCTGCTGAAAAACACGTTTTGACCCTTTCTGCACACTGGGGTTAAGAGCTGAGTGTGTGGGCACTTCTGAGCCTTGCTGTTACAAGGAGATTCAGTTGTCTGAAAAAACGCGTTTATTTCGGGCTGAAAAACACGTTTTGAAAAGTGTGATGTTACTGCCCCATAACTTACATGGGGTTGACCAAACTTGCAGAAACATGTTTATTTCTGCTGAAAAACACGTTTTGACCCTTTCTGCACACTGGGGTTAAGAGCTGAGTGTGTGGGCTCTTCTGAGCCTTGCTGTTACAAGGAGATTCATTTGTCTGAAAAAACGCGTTTATTTCGGGCTGAAAAACACGTTTTGAAAAGTGTGATGTTACTGCCCCATAACTTACATGGGGTTGACCAAACTTGCAGAAACATGTTTATTTCTGCTGAAAAACATGTTTTGACCCTTTCTGCACACTGGGGTTAAGAGCTGAGTGTGTGGGCTCTTCTGAGCCTTGCTGTTACAAGGAGATTCAGTTGTCTGAAAAAACGCGTTTATTTCGGGCTGAAAAACACCTTTTGAAAAGTGTGATGTTACTGCCCCATAACTTACATGGGGTTGACCAAACTTGCAGAAACATGTTTATTTCTGCTGAAAAACACGTTTTGACCCTTTCTGCACACTGGGGTTAAGAGCTGAGTGTGTGGGCTCTTCTGAGCTTTGCTGTTACAAGGAGATTCATTTGTCTGAAAAAACGCGTTTATTTCGGGCTGAAAAACACCTCTTGAAAAGTGTGATGTTACTGCCCCATAACTTACATGGGGTTGACCAAACTTGCAGAAACATGTTTATTTCTGCTGAAAAACAGGTTTTGAACCTTTCTGCACACTGGGGTTAAGGGCTGAGTGTGTGGGCACTTCTGAGCCTTGGTGTTACTAGTAGATTCAGCTGTCTGAAAAAACGCGTTTATTTAGGGCTGAAAAACACGTTTTGAAAAGTGTGATGTTACTGCCCATAACTTACATGGGGTTGACCAAACTTGCAGAAACATGTTTATTTCTGCTGAAAAACACGTTTTGACCCTTTCTGCACACTGGGGTTAAGACCTGAGTGTGTGGGCTCTTCTGAGCCTTGCTGTTACATGGGGATTCAGTTGTCTGAAAAAACGCGTTTATTTCGGGCTGAAAAACACGTTTTGAAAAGTGTGATGTTACTGCCCCATAACTTACATGGGGTTGACCAAACTTGCAGAAACATGTTTATTTCTGCTGAAAAACACGTTTTGACCCTTTCTGCACACTGGGGTTAAGAGCTGAGTGTGTGGGCACTTCTGAGCCTTGCTGTTACAAGGAGATTCAGTTGTCTGAAAAAACGCGTTTATTTCGGGCTGAAAAACGCGTTTTGAAAAGTGTGATGTTACTGCCCCATAACTTACATGGGGTTGACCAAACTTGCAGAAACATGTTTATTTCTGCTGAAAAACACGTTTTGACCCTTTCTGCACACTGGGGTTAAGAGCTGAGAGTGTGGGCTCTTCTGAGCCTTGCTGTTACAAGGAGATTCAGTTGTCTGAAAAAACGCGTTTATTTCGGGCTGAAAAACACGTTTTGAAAAGTGTGATGTTACTGCCCCATAACTTACATGGGGTTGACCAAACTTGCAGAAACATGTTTATTTCTGCTGAAAAACACGTTTTGACCCTTTCTGCACACTGGGGTTAAGACCTGAGTGTGTGGGCTCTTCTGAGCTTTGCTGTTACAAGGAGATTCAGTTGTCTGAAAAAACGCGTTTATTTCGGGCTGAAAAACACGTTTTGAAAAGTGTGATGTTACTGCCCCATAACTTACATGGGGTTGACCAAACTTGCAGAAACATGTTTATTTCTGCTGAAAAACACGTTTTGACCCTTTCTGCACACTGGGGTTAAGAGCTGAGTGTATGGGCTCTTCTGAGCCTTGCTGTTACAAGGAGATTCAGTTGTCTGAAAAAACGCGTTTATTTCGGGCTGAAAAACACGTTTTGAAAAGTGTGATGTTACTGCCCCATAACTTACATGGGGTTGACCAAACTTGCAGAAACATGTTTATTTCTGCTGAAAAACACGTTTTGACCCTTTCTGCACACTGGGGTTAAGGGCTGAGTGTGTGGGCACTTCTGAGCCTTGCTGTTACTAGTAGATTCAGTTGTCTGAAAAAACGCGTTTATTTCGGGCTGAAAAACACGTTTTGAAAAGTGTGATGTTACTGCCCCATAACTTACATGGGGTTGACCAAACTTGCAGAAACATGTTTATTTCTGCTGAAAAACACGTTTTGACCCTTTCTGCACACTGGGGTTAAGAGCTGAGAGTGTGGGCTCTTCTGAGCCTTGCTGTTACAAGGAGATTCAGTTGTCTGAAAAAACGCGTTTATTTCGGGCTGAAAAACACGTTTTGAAAAGTGTGATGTTACTGCCCCATAACTTACATGGGGTTGACCAAACTTGCAGAAACATGTTTATTTCTGCTGAAAAACACGTTTTGACCCTTTCTGCACACTGGGGTTAAGACCTGAGTGTGTGGGCTCTTCTGAGCTTTGCTGTTACAAGGAGATTCAGTTGTCTGAAAAAACGCGTTTATTTCGGGCTGAAAAACACGTTTTGAAAAGTGTGATGTTACTGCCCCATAACTTACATGGGGTTGACCAAACTTGCAGAAACATGTTTATTTCTGCTGAAAAACACGTTTTGACCCTTTCTGCACACTGGGGTTAAGAGCTGAGTGTATGGGCTCTTCTGAGCCTTGCTGTTACAAGGAGATTCAGTTGTCTGAAAAAACGCGTTTATTTCGGGCTGAAAAACACGTTTTGAAAAGTGTGATGTTACTGCCCCATAACTTACATGGGGTTGACCAAACTTGCAGAAACATGTTTATTTCTGCTGAAAAACACGTTTTGACCCTTTCTGCACACTGGGGTTAAGGGCTGAGTGTGTGGGCACTTCTGAGCCTTGCTGTTACTAGTAGATTCAGTTGTCTGAAAAAACGCGTTTATTTCGGGCTGAAAAACACGTTTTGAAAAGTGTGATGTTACTGCCCCATAACTTACATGGGGTTGACCAAACTTGCAGAAACATGTTTATTTCTGCTGAAAAACACGTTTTGACTCTTTCTGCACACTGGGGTTAAGGGCTGAGTGTGTGGGCACTTCTGAGCCTTGCTGTTACAAGTAGATTCAGCTGTCTGAAAAAACGCGTTTATTTCGGGCTGAAAAACACGTTTTGAAAAGTGTGATGTTACTGCCCCATAACTTACATGGGCTTGACCAAACTTGCAGAAACATGTTTATTTCTGCTGAAAAACACGTTTTGACCCTTTCTGCACACTGGGGTTAAGAGCTGAGTGTGTGGGCTCTTCTGAGCATTGCTGTTACATGGGGATTCAGTTGTCTGAAAAAACGCGTTTATTTCGGGCTGAAAAACACGTTTTGAAAAGTGTGATGTTACTGCCCCATAACTTACATGGGGTTGACCAAACTTGCAGAAACATGTTTATTTCTGCTGAAAAACACGTTTTGACCCTTTCTGCACACTGGGGTTAAGAGCTGAGTGTGTGGGCACTTCTGAGCCTTGCTGTTACAAGGAGATTCAGTTGTCTGAAAAAACGCGTTTATTTCGGGCTGAAAAACACGTTTTGAAAAGTGTGATGTTACTGCCCCATAACTTACATGGGGTTGACCAAACTTGCAGAAACATGTTTATGTCTGCTGAAAAACACGTTTTGACCCTTTCTGCACACTGGGGTTAAGAGTTGAGAGTGTGGGCTCTTCTGAGCCTTGCTGTTACAAGGAGATTCAGTTGTCTGAAAAAACGCGTTTATTTCGGGCTGAAAAACACGTTTTGAAAAGTGTGATGTTACTGCCCCATAACTTACATGGGGTTGACCAAACTTGCAGAAACATGTTTATTTCTGCTGAAAAACACGTTTTGACCCTTTCTGCACACTGGGGTTAAGAGCTGAGTGTGTGGGCTCTTCTGAGCCTTGCTGTTACAAGGAGATTCATTTGTCTGAAAAAACGCGTTTATTTCGGGCTGAAAAACACCTTTTGAAAAGTGTGATGTTACTGCCCCATAACTTACATGGGGTTGACCAAACTTGCAGAAACATGTTTATTTCTGCTGAAAAACAGGTTTTGAACCTTTCTGCACACTGGGGTTAAGGGCTGAGTGTGTGGGCACTTCTGAGCCTTGGTGTTACTAGTAGATTCAGCTGTCTGAAAAAACGCGTTTATTTCGGGCTGAAAAACACGTTTTGAAAAGTGTGATGTTACTGCCCCATAACTTACATGGGGTTGACCAAACTTGCAGAAACATGTTTATTTCTGCTGAAAAACACGTTTTCACCCTTTCTGCACACTGGAGTTAAGGGCTGAGTGTGTGGGCACTTCTGAGCCTTGCTGTTACAAGTAGATTCAGTTGTCTGAAAAAACGCGTTTATTTCGGGCTGAAAAACACGTTTTGAAAAGTGTGATGTTACTGCCCCATAACTTACATGGGGTTGACCAAACTTGCAGAAACATGTTTATTTCTGCTGAAAAACACGTTTTGACCCTTTCTGCACACTGGGGTTAAGACCTGAGTGTGTGGGCTCTTCTGAGCCTTGCTGTTACATGGGGATTCAGTTGTCTGAAAAAACGCGTTTATTTCGGGCTGAAAAACACGTTTTGAAAAGTGTGATGTTACTGCCCCATAACTTACATGGGGTTGACCAAACTTGCAGAAACATGTTTATTTCTGCTGAAAAACACGTTTTGACCCTTTCTGCACACTGGGGTTAAGAGCTGAGTGTGTGGGCACTTCTGAGCCTTGCTGTTACAAGGAGATTCAGTTGTCTGAAAAAACGCGTTTATTTCGGGCTGAAAAACACGTTTTGAAAAGTGTGATGTTACTGCCCCATAACTTACATGGGGTTGACCAAACTTGCAGAAACATGTTTATTTCTGCTGAAAAACACGTTTTGACCCTTTCTGCACACTGGGGTTAAGAGCTGAGAGTGTGGGCTCTTCTGAGCCTTGCTGTTACAAGGAGATTCAGTTGTCTGAAAAAACGCGTTTATTTCGGGCTGAAAAACACGTTTTGAAAAGTGTGATGTTACTGCCCCATAACTTACATGGGGTTGACCAAACTTGCAGAAACATGTTTATTTCTGCTGAAAAACACGTTTTGACCCTTTCTGCACACTGGGGTTAAGACCTGAGTGTGTGGGCTCTTCTGAGCTTTGCTGTTACAAGGAGATTCAGTTGTCTGAAAAAACGCGTTTATTTCGGGCTGAAAAACACGTTTTGAAAAGTGTGATGTTACTGCCCCATAACTTACATGGGGTTGACCAAACTTGCAGAAACATGTTTATTTCTGCTGAAAAACACGTTTTGACCCTTTCTGCACACTGGGGTTAAGAGCTGAGTGTATGGGCTCTTCTGAGCCTTGCTGTTACAAGGAGATTCAGTTGTCTGAAAAAACGCGTTTATTTCGGGCTGAAAAACACGTTTTGAAAAGTGTGATGTTACTGCCCCATAACTTACATGGGGTTGACCAAACTTGCAGAAACATGTTTATTTCTGCTGAAAAACACGTTTTGACCCTTTCTGCACACTGGGGTTAAGGGCTGAGTGTGTGGGCACTTCTGAGCCTTGCTGTTACTAGAAGATTCAGTTGTCTGAAAAAACGCGTTTATTTCGGGCTGAAAAACACGTTTTGAAAAGTGTGATGTTACTGCCCCATAACTTACATGGGGTTGACCAAACTTGCAGAAACATGTTTATTTCTGCTGAAAAACACGTTTTGACCCTTTCTGCACACTGGGGTTAAGACCTGAGTGTGTGGGCTCTTCTGAGCCTTGCTGTTACATGGGGATTCAGTTGTCTGAAAAAACGCGTTTATTTCGGGCTGAAAAACACGTTTTGAAAAGTGTGATGTTACTGCCCCATAACTTACATGGGGTTGACCAAACTTGCAGAAACATGTTTATTTCTGCTGAAAAACACGTTTTGACCCTTTCTGCACACTGGGGTTAAGAGCTGAGTGTGTGGGCACTTCTGAGCCTTGCTGTTACAAGGAGATTCAGTTGTCTGAAAAAACGCGTTTATTTCGGGCTGAAAAACACGTTTTGAAAAGTGTGATGTTACTGCCCCATAACTTACATGGGGTTGACCAAACTTGCAGAAACATGTTTATTTCTGCTGAAAAACACGTTTTGACCCTTTCTGCACACTGGGGTTAAGAGCTGAGAGTGTGGGCTCTTCTGAGCCTTGCTGTTACAAGGAGATTCAGTTGTCTGAAAAAACGCGTTTATTTCGGGCTGAAAAACACGTTTTGAAAAGTGTGATGTTACTGCCCCATAACTTACATGGGGTTGACCAAACTTGCAGAAACATGTTTATTTCTGCTGAAAAACACGTTTTGACCCTTTCTGCACACTGGGGTTAAGAGCTGAGTGTATGGGCTCTTCTGAGCCTTGCTGTTACAAGGAGATTCAGTTGTCTGAAAAAACGCGTTTATTTCGGGCTGAAAAACACGTTTTGAAAAGTGTGATGTTACTGCCCCATAACTTACATGGGGTTGACCAAACTTGCAGAAACATGTTTATTTCTGCTGAAAAACACGTTTTGACCCTTTCTGCACACTGGGGTTAAGGGCTGAGTGTGTGGGCACTTCTGAGCCTTGCTGTTACTAGAAGATTCAGTTGTCTGAAAAAACGCGTTTATTTCGGGCTGAAAAACACGTTTTGAAAAGTGTGATGTTACTGCCCCATAACTTACATGGGGTTGACCAAACTTGCAGAAACATGTTTATTTCTGCTGAAAAACACGTTTTGACCCTTTCTGCACACTGGGGTTAAGACCTGAGTGTGTGGGCTCTTCTGAGCCTTGCTGTTACATGGGGATTCAGTTGTCTGAAAAAACGCGTTTATTTCGGGCTGAAAAACACGTTTTGAAAAGTGTGATGTTACTGCCCCATAACTTACATGGGGTTGACCAAACTTGCAGAAACATGTTTATTTCTGCTGAAAAACACGTTTTGACCCTTTCTGCACACTGGGGTTAAGAGCTGAGTGTGTGGGCACTTCTGAGCCTTGCTGTTACAAGGAGATTCAGTTGTCTGAAAAAACGCGTTTATTTCGGGCTGAAAAACACGTTTTGAAAAGTGTGATGTTACTGCCCCATAACTTACATGGGGTTGACCAAACTTGCAGAAACATGTTTATTTCTGCTGAAAAACACGTTTTGACCCTTTCTGCACACTGGGGTTAAGAGCTGAGAGTGTGGGCTCTTCTGAGCCTTGCTGTTACAAGGAGATTCAGTTGTCTGAAAAAACGCGTTTATTTCGGGCTGAAAAACACGTTTTGAAAAGTGTGATGTTACTGCCCCATAACTTACATGGGGTTGACCAAACTTGCAGAAACATGTTTATTTCTGCTGAAAAACACGTTTTGACCCTTTCTGCACACTGGGGTTAAGACCTGAGTGTGTGGGCTCTTCTGAGCTTTGCTGTTACAAGGAGATTCAGTTGTCTGAAAAAACGCGTTTATTTCGGGCTGAAAAACACGTTTTGAAAAGTGTGATGTTACTGCCCCATAACTTACATGGGGTTGACCAAACTTGCAGAAACATGTTTATTTCTGCTGAAAAACACGTTTTGACCCTTTCTGCACACTGGGGTTAAGAGCTGAGTGTATGGGCTCTTCTGAGCCTTGCTGTTACAAGGAGATTCAGTTGTCTGAAAAAACGCGTTTATTTCGGGCTGAAAAACACGTTTTGAAAAGTGTGATGTTACTGCCCCATAACTTACATGGGGTTGACCAAACTTGCAGAAACATGTTTATTTCTGCTGAAAAACACGTTTTGACCCTTTCTGCACACTGGGGTTAAGGGCTGAGTGTGTGGGCACTTCTGAGCCTTGCTGTTACTAGAAGATTCAGTTGTCTGAAAAAACGCGTTTATTTCGGGCTGAAAAACACGTTTTGAAAAGTGTGATGTTACTGCCCCATAACTTACATGGGGTTGACCAAACTTGCAGAAACATGTTTATTTCTGCTGAAAAACACGTTTTGACCCTTTCTGCACACTGGGGTTAAGAGCTGAGAGTGTGGGCTCTTCTGAGCCTTGCTGTTACAAGGAGATTCAGTTGTCTGAAAAAACGCGTTTATTTCGGGCTGAAAAACACGTTTTGAAAAGTGTGATGTTACTGCCCCATAACTTACATGGGGTTGACCAAACTTGCAGAAACATGTTTATTTCTGCTGAAAAACACGTTTTGACCCTTTCTGCACACTGGGGTTAAGACCTGAGTGTGTGGGCTCTTCTGAGCTTTGCTGTTACAAGGAGATTCAGTTGTCTGAAAAAACGCGTTTATTTCGGGCTGAAAAACACGTTTTGAAAAGTGTGATGTTACTGCCCCATAACTTACATGGGGTTGACCAAACTTGCAGAAACATGTTTATTTCTGCTGAAAAACACGTTTTGACCCTTTCTGCACACTGGGGTTAAGAGCTGAGTGTATGGGCTCTTCTGAGCCTTGCTGTTACAAGGAGATTCAGTTGTCTGAAAAAACGCGTTTATTTCGGGCTGAAAAACACGTTTTGAAAAGTGTGATGTTACTGCCCCATAACTTACATGGGGTTGACCAAACTTGCAGAAACATGTTTATTTCTGCTGAAAAACACGTTTTGACCCTTTCTGCACACTGGGGTTAAGGGCTGAGTGTGTGGGCACTTCTGAGCCTTGCTGTTACTAGTAGATTCAGTTGTCTGAAAAAACGCGTTTATTTCGGGCTGAAAAACACGTTTTGAAAAGTGTGATGTTACTGCCCCATAACTTACATGGGGTTGACCAAACTTGCAGAAACATGTTTATTTCTGCTGAAAAACACGTTTTGACACTTTCTGTACACTGGGGTTAAGAGCTGAGTGTGTGGGCTCTTCTGAGCCTTGCTGTTACAAGGAGATTCAGTTGTCTGAAAAAACGCGTTTATTTCGGGCTGAAAAACACATTTTGAAAAGTGTGATGTTACTGCCCCATAACTTACATGGGGTTGACCAAACTTGCAGAAACATGTTTATTTCTGCTGAAAAACACGTTTTGACTCTTTCTGCACACTGGGGTTAAGGGCTGAGTGTGTGGGCACTTCTGAGCCTTGCTGTTACAAGTAGATTCAGCTGTCTGAAAAAACGCGTTTATTTCGGGCTGAAAAACACGTTTTGAAAAGTGTGATGTTACTGCCCCATAACTTACATGGGCTTGACCAAACTTGCAGAAACATGTTTATTTCTGCTGAAAAACACGTTTTGACCCTTTCTGCACACTGGGGTTAAGAGCTGAGTGTGTGGGCTCTTCTGAGCATTGCTGTTACATGGGGATTCAGTTGTCTGAAAAAACGCGTTTATATCGGGCTGAAAAACACGTTTTGAAAAGTGTGATGTTACTGCCCCATAACTTACATGGGGTTGACCAAACTTGCAGAAACATGTTTATTTCTGCTGAAAAACACGTTTTGACCCTTTCTGCACACTGGGGTTAAGAGCTGAGTGTGTGGGCTCTTCTGATCCTTGCTGTTACAAGGAGATTCAGTTGTCTGAAAAAACGCGTTTATTTCGGGCTGAAAAACACGTTTTGAAAAGTGTGATGTTACTGCCCATAACTTACATGGGGTTGACCAAACTTGCAGAAACATGTTTATTTCTGCTGAAAAACACGTTTTGACCCTTTCTGCACACTGGGGTTAAGAGCTGAGTGTGTGGGCTCTTCTGAGCCTTGCTGTTACAAGGAGATTCATTTGTCTGAAAAAACGCGTTTATTTCGGGCTGAAAAACACGTTTTGAAAAGTGTGATGTTACTGCCCCATAACTTACATGGGGTTGACCAAACTTGCAGAAACATGTTTATTTCTGCTGAAAAACACGTTTTGACCCTTTCTGCACACTGGGGTTAAGAGCTGAGTGTGTGGGCACTTCTGAGCCTTGCTGTTACAAGGAGATTCAGTTGTCTGAAAAAACGCGTTTATTTCGGGCTGAAAAACACCTTTTGAAAAGTGTGATGTTACTGCCCCATAACTTACATGGGGTTGACCAAACTTGCAGAAACATGTTTATTTCTGCTGAAAAACACGTTTTGACCCTTTCTGCACACTGGGGTTAAGAGCTGAGTGTGTGGGCTCTTCTGAGCTTTGCTGTTACAAGGAGATTCATTTGTCTGAAAAAACGCGTTTATTTCGGGCTGAAAAACACCTCTTGAAAAGTGTGATGTTACTGCCCCATAACTTACATGGGGTTGACCAAACTTGCAGAAACATGTTTATTTCTGCTGAAAAACAGGTTTTGAACCTTTCTGCACACTGGGGTTAAGGGCTGAGTGTGTGGGCACTACTGAGCCTTGGTGTTACTATTAGATTCAGCTGTCTGAAAAAACGCGTTTATTTAGGGCTGAAAAACACGTTTTGAAAAGTGTGATGTTACTGCCCATAACTTACATGGGGTTGACCAAACTTGCAGAAACATGTTTATTTCTGCTGAAAAACACGTTTTGACCCTTTCTGCACACTGGGGTTAAGACCTGAGTGTGTGGGCTCTTCTGAGCCTTGCTGTTACATGGGGATTCAGTTGTCTGAAAAAACGCGTTTATTTCGGGCTGAAAAACACGTTTTGAAAAGTGTGATGTTACTGCCCCATAACTTACATGGGGTTGACCAAACTTGCAGAAACATGTTTATTTCTGCTGAAAAACACGTTTTGACCCTTTCTGCACACTGGGGTTAAGAGCTGAGTGTGTGGGCACTTCTGAGCCTTGCTGTTACAAGGAGATTCAGTTGTCTGAAAAAACGCGTTTATTTCGGGCTGAAAAACACGTTTTGAAAAGTGTGATGTTACTGCCCCATAACTTACATGGGGTTGACCAAACTTGCAGAAACATGTTTATTTCTGCTGAAAAACACGTTTTGACCCTTTCTGCACACTGGGGTTAAGAGCTGAGAGTGTGGGCTCTTCTGAGCCTTGCTGTTACAAGGAGATTCAGTTGTCTGAAAAAACGCGTTTATTTCGGGCTGAAAAACACGTTTTGAAAAGTGTGATGTTACTGCCCCATAACTTACATGGGGTTGACCAAACTTGCAGAAACATGTTTATTTCTGCTGAAAAACACGTTTTGACCCTTTCTGCACACTGGGGTTAAGACCTGAGTGTGTGGGCTCTTCTGAGCTTTGCTGTTACAAGGAGATTCAGTTGTCTGAAAAAACGCGTTTATTTCGGGCTGAAAAACACGTTTTGAAAAGTGTGATGTTACTGCCCCATAACTTACATGGGGTTGACCAAACTTGCAGAAACATGTTTATTTCTGCTGAAAAACACGTTTTGACCCTTTCTGCACACTGGGGTTAAGAGCTGAGTGTGTGGGCTCTTCTGAGCCTTGCTGTTACAAGGAGATTCAGTTGTCTGAAAAAACGCGTTTATTTCGGGCTGAAAAACACGTTTTGAAAAGTGTGATGTTACTGCCCCATAACTTACATGGGGTTGACCAAACTTGCAGAAACATGTTTATTTCTGCTGAAAAACACGTTTTGACCCTTTCTGCACAGTGGGGTTAAGGGCTGAGTGTGTGGGCACTTCTGAGCCTTGCTGTTACTAGTAGATTCAGTTGTCTGAAAAAACGCGTTTATTTCGGGCTGAAAAACACGTTTTGAAAAGTGTGATGTTACTGCCCCATAACTTACATGGGGTTGACCAAACTTGCAGAAACATGTTTATTTCTGCTGAAAAACACGTTTTGACACTTTCTGTACACTGGGGTTAAGAGCTGAGTGTGTGGGCTCTTCTGAGGCTTGCTGTTACAAGGAGATTCAGTTGTCTGAAAAAACGCGTTTATTTCGGGCTGAAAAACACATTTTGAAAAGTGTGATGTTACTGCCCCATAACTTACATGGGGTTGACCAAACTTGCAGAAACATGTTTATTTCTGCTGAAAAACACGTTTTGACACTTTCTGCACACTGGGGTTAAGGGCTGAGTGTGTGGGCTCTTCTGAGGCTTGCTGTTACAAGGAGATTCAGCTGTCTGAAAAAACGCGTTTATTTCGGGCTGAAAAACACATTTTGAAAAGTGTGATGTTACTGCCCCATAACTTACATGGGTTGACCAAACTTGCAGAAACATGTTTATTTCTGCTGAAAAACACGTTTTGACCCCTTTCTGCACACTGGGGTTAAGAGCTGAGTGTGTGGCCTCTTCTGAGCCTTGCTGTTACAAGGAGATCAGCTGTCTTGAAAAAACAGCGTTTATTTCGGGCTGAAAAACACGTTTTGAAAGTGTGATGTTACTGCCCCATAACTTACATGGGGTTGACCAAACTTGCAGAAACATGTTTATTTCTGCTGAAAAACACGTTGTGACCCTTTCTGCACACTGGGTTAAGAGACTGAGTGTGTGGGCTCTTCTGAGCCTTGCTGATACAAGGAGATTCAGTTGTCTGAAAAAACGGTTTATTTCGGCTGAAAAACACGTTTTGAAAGTGTGATGTTACTGCCCATAACTTACATGGGGTTGACCAAACTTGCAGAAACATGTTTTTTCTGCTGAAAAACACGTTTTGACCCTTTCTGCACACTGGGGTTAAGACTGAGTGTGTGTGGGCTCTTCTGAGCCTTGCTGTTACAAGGAGATTCATTTATCTGAAAAAACGATTTATTTCGGGCTGAAAAAACACGTTTTGAAAAGTGTGATGTTACTGCCCCATAACTTACATGGGGTTGATCCAAACTTGCAGAAACATGTTTATTTCTGCTGAAAAAACACGTTTTGACCCTTTCTGCACACTGGGGTTAAGAGCTGAGAGTGTGGGCTCTTTCTGAGCCTTGCTGTTACAATGGGGATTCAGTTGTCTGAAAAAACGCGTTTATTTTCGGCTGAAAAACACGTTTTGAAAAGTGTGATGTTACTGCCCCATAACTTACATGGGTTGACCAAACTTGCAGAAACATGTTTATTTCTGCTGAAAAACACGTTTTGACCCTTTCTGCACACTGGGGTTAAGAGCTGAGAGTGTGGGCTCTTCTGAGCCTTGCTGTTACAAGGAGATTCAGTTGTCTGAAAAACGCGTTTATTTCGGGCTGAAAAACACGTTTTTGAAAAGTGTGATGTTACTGCCCCATAACTTACATGGGTTGACCAAACTTGCAGAAACATGTTTATTTCTGCTGAAAAACACGTTTTGACCCTTTCTGCACACTGGGGTTAAGAGCCTGAGTGTGTGGGCTCTTCTGAGCCTTGCTGTTACATGGGATTCAGTTGTCTGAAAAAACGCGTTTATTTCGGGCTGAAAAACACGTTTTGAAAGTGTGATGTTACTGCCCCATAACTTACATGGGGTTGACCAAACTTGCAGAAACATGTTTTATTTCTGCTGAAAAACAGGTTTTGACCCTTTCTGCACACTGGGTTTAAGGGCTGAGTGTGTGGGCACTTCTGAGCCTTGCTGTTACTAGTAGATTCAGTTGTCTGAAAAAACGCGTTTATTTCGGGCTGAAAAACACGTTTTGAAAAGTGTGATGTTACTGCCCCATAACTTACATGGGGTTGACCAAACTTGCAGAAACATGTTTATTCTGCTGAAAAACACGTTTTGACCCTTTCTGCACACTGGGTTAAGGGCTGAGTGTGTGGGCACTTCTGAGCCTTGCTGTTACAAGGAGATTCAGTTGTCTGAAAAAACGCGTTTATTTCGGGCTGAAAAACACTTTTGAAAAGTGTGATGTTACTGCCCCATAACTTACATGGGGTTGACCAAACTTGCAGAAACATGTTTATTTCTGCTGAAAAACACGTTTTGACCCTTTCTGCACACTGGGGTTAAGACCTGAGTGTGTGGGCTCTTCTGAGCCTTGCTGTTACATGGGGATTCAGTTGTCTGAAAAACGCGTTTATTTCGGGCTGAAAAACACGTTTTGAAAAGTGTGATGTTACTGCCCATAACTTACATGGGGTTGACCAAACTTGCAGAAACATGTTTATTTCTGCTGAAAAACACGTTTTGACCTTTCTGCACACTGGGGTTAAGAGCTGAGTGTGTGGGCACTTCTGAGCCTTGCTGTTACAAGGAGATTCAGTTGTCTGAAAAAACGCGTTTATTTCGGGCTGAAAAACACGTTTTGAAAAGTGTGATGTTACTGCCCCATACTTACATGGGGTTGACCAAACTTGCAGAAACATGTTTATTTCTGCTGAAAAACACGTTTTGACCCTTTCTGCACACTGGGGTTAAGACCTGAGTGTGTGGGCTCTTCTGAGCCTTTGCTGTTACAAGGAGATTCAGTTGTCTGAAAAAACGCGTTTATTTCGGGCTGAAAAACACGTTTTGAAAAGTGTGATGTTACTGCCCCATAACTTACATGGGGTTGACCAAACTTGCAGAAACATGTTTATTTCTGCTGAAAAACACGTTTTTGACCCTTTCTTGCACACTGGGGTTAAGAGCTGAGTGTATGGGCTCTTCTGAGCCTTGCTGTTACAAGGAGATTCAG
>NW_027168205.1:0-53969 GCF_040954835.1 Lepisosteus oculatus
AACATGTTTATTTCTGCTGAAAAACATGTTTTGACACTTTCAGCACACTGGGGTTAAGATCTGAGTGTGTGGGCTCTTCTGAGCCTTGCTGCTACATGGGGATTCAGTTGTCTGAAAAAACGCGTTTATTACGGGCTGAAAAACACGTTTTGAAAAGTGTACTGTTACTGCCCCATAACTTACATGGGGTTGACCAAACTTGCAGAAACATGTTTATTTCTGCTGAAAAACATGTTTTGACACTTTCAGCACACTGGGGTTAAGATCTGAGTGTGTGGGCTCTTCTGAGCCTTGTTGCTACATGGGGATTCAGTTGTCTGAAAAAACGCGTTTATTTCGGGCTGAAAAACACGTTTTGAAAAGTGTACTGTTACTGCCCCATAACTTACATGGGGTTGACCAAACTTGCAGAAACATGTTTATTTCTGCTGAAAAACATGTTTTGACACTTTCAGCACACTGGGGTTAAGATCTGAGTGTGTGGGCTCTTCTGAGCCTTGCTGCTACATGGGGATTCAGTTGTCTGAAAAAACGCGTTTATTTCGGGCTGAAAAACACGTTTTGCAGAGTGTACTGTTACTGCCCCATAACTTACATGGGGTTGACCAAACTTGCAGAAACATGTTTATTTCTGCTGAAAAACACGTTTTGACCCTTTCTGCACACTGGGGTTAAGATCTGAGTGTGTGGGCTCTTCTGAGCCTTGCTGCTACATGGGGATTCAGTTGTCTGAAAAAACGCGTTTATTTCGGGCTGAAAAACACGTTTTGAAAAGTGTACTGTTACTGCCCCATAACTTACATGGGGTTGACCAAACTTGCAGAAACATGTTTATTTCTGCTGAAAAACATGTTTTGACACTTTCAGCACACTGGGGTTAAGATCTGAGTGTGTGGGCTCTTCTGAGCCTTGCTGCTACATGGGGATTCAGTTATCTGAAAAAACGCGTTTATTTCGGGCTGAAAAACACGTTTTGAAAAGTGTACTGTTACTGCCCCATAACTTACATGGGGTTGACCAAACTTGCAGAAACATGTTTATTTCTGCTGAAAAACATGTTTTGACACTTTCAGCACACTGGGGTTAAGATCTGAGTGTGTGGGCTCTTCTGAGCCTTGCTGCTACATGGGTATTCAGTTGTCTGAAAAAACGCGTTTATTTCGGGCTGAAAAACACGTTTTGAAAAGTGTACTGTTACTGCCCCATAACTTACATGGGGTTGACCAAACTTGCAGAAACATGTTTATTTCTGCTGAAAAACATGTTTTGACACTTTCAGCACACTGGGGTTAAGATCTGAGTGTGTGGGCTCTTCTGAGCCTTGCTGCTACATGGGTATTCAGTTGTCTGAAAAAACGCGTTTATTTCGGGCTGAAAAACACGTTTTGAAAAGTGTACTGTTACTGCCCCATAACTTACATGGGGTTGACCAAACTTGCAGAAACATGTTTATTTCTGCTGAAAAACATGTTTTGACACTTTCAGCACACTGGGGTTAAGATCTGAGTGTGTGGGCTCTTCTGAGCCTTGTTGCTACATGGGGATTCAGTTGTCTGAAAAAACGCGTTTATTTCGGGCTGAAAAACACGTTTTGAAAAGTGTACTGTTACTGCCCCATAACTTACATGGGGTTGACCAAACTTGCAGAAACATGTTTATTTCTGCTGAAAAACATGTTTTGACACTTTCAGCACACTGGGGTTAAGATCTGAGTGTGTGGGCTCTTCTGAGCCTTGTTGCTACATGGGGATTCAGTTGTCTGAAAAAACGCGTTTATTTCGGGCTGAAAAACACGTTTTGAAAAGTGTACTGTTACTGCCCCATAACTTACATGGGGTTGACCAAACTTGCAGAAACATGTTTATTTCTGCTGAAAAACATGTTTTGACACTTTCAGCACACTGGGGTTAAGATCTGAGTGTGTGGGCTCTTCTGAGCCTTGCTGCTACATGGGTATTCAGTTGTCTGAAAAAACGCGTTTATTTCGGGCTGAAAAACACGTTTTGAAAAGTGTACTGTTACTGCCCCATAACTTACATGGGGTTGACCAAACTTGCAGAAACATGTTTATTTCTGCTGAAAAACATGTTTTGACACTTTCAGCACACTGGGGTTAAGATCTGAGTGTGTGGGCTCTTCTGAGCCTTGCTGCTACATGGGGATTCAGTTGTCTGAAAAAACGCGTTTATTTCGGGCTGAAAAACACGTTTTGAAAAGTGTACTGTTACTGCCCCATAACTTACATGGGGTTGACCAAACTTGCAGAAACATGTTTATTTCTGCTGAAAAACATGTTTTGACACTTTCAGCACACTGGGGTTAAGATCTGAGTGTGTGGGCTCTTCTGAGCCTTGCTGCTACATGGGTATTCAGTTGTCTGAAAAAACGCGTTTATTTCGGGCTGAAAAACACGTTTTGAAAAGTGTACTGTTACTGCCCCATAACTTAAATGGGGTTGACCAAACTTGCAAAAACATGTTTATTTCTGCTGAAAAACATGTTTTGACACTTTCAGCACACTGGGGTTAAGATCTGAGTGTGTGGGCTCTTCTGAGCCTTGCTGCTACATGGGGATTCAGTTGTCTGAAAAAACGCGTTTATTACGGGCTGAAAAACACGTTTTGAAAAGTGTACTGTTACTGCCCCATAACTTACATGGGGTTGACCAAACTTGCAGAAACATGTTTATTTCTGCTGAAAAACATGTTTTGACACTTTCAGCACACTGGGGTTAAGATCTGAGTGTGTGGGCTCTTCTGAGCCTTGTTGCTACATGGGGATTCAGTTGTCTGAAAAAACGCGTTTATTTCGGGCTGAAAAACACGTTTTGAAAAGTGTACTGTTACTGCCCCATAACTTACATGGGGTTGACCAAACTTGCAGAAACATGTTTATTTCTGCTGAAAAACATGTTTTGACACTTTCAGCACACTGGGGTTAAGATCTGAGTGTGTGGGCTCTTCTGAGCCTTGCTGCTACATGGGGATTCAGTTGTCTGAAAAAACGCGTTTATTTCGGGCTGAAAAACACGTTTTGCAGAGTGTACTGTTACTGCCCCATAACTTACATGGGGTTGACCAAACTTGCAGAAACATGTTTATTTCTGCTGAAAAACACGTTTTGACCCTTTCTGCACACTGGGGTTAAGATCTGAGTGTGTGGGCTCTTCTGAGCCTTGCTGCTACATGGGGATTCAGTTGTCTGAAAAAACGCGTTTATTTCGGGCTGAAAAACACGTTTTGAAAAGTGTACTGTTACTGCCCCATAACTTACGTGGGGTTGACCAAACTTGCAGAAACATGTTTATTTCTGCTGAAAAACATGTTTTGACACTTTCAGCACACTGGGGTTAAGATCTGAGTGTGTGGGCTCTTCTGAGCCTTGCTGCTACATGGGGATTCAGTTATCTGAAAAAACGCGTTTATTTCGGGCTGAAAAACACGTTTTGAAAAGTGTACTGTTACTGCCCCATAACTTACATGGGGTTGACCAAACTTGCAGAAACATGTTTATTTCTGCTGAAAAACATGTTTTGACACTTTCAGCACACTGGGGTTAAGATCTGAGTGTGTGGGCTCTTCTGAGCCTTGCTGCTACATGGGTATTCAGTTGTCTGAAAAAACGCGTTTATTTCGGGCTGAAAAACACGTTTTGAAAAGTGTACTGTTACTGCCCCATAACTTACATGGGGTTGACCAAACTTGCAGAAACATGTTTATTTCTGCTGAAAAACATGTTTTGACACTTTCAGCACACTGGGGTTAAGATCTGAGTGTGTGGGCTCTTCTGAGCCTTGCTGCTACATGGGTATTCAGTTGTCTGAAAAAACGCGTTTATTTCGGGCTGAAAAACACGTTTTGAAAAGTGTACTGTTACTGCCCCATAACTTACATGGGGTTGACCAAACTTGCAGAAACATGTTTATTTCTGCTGAAAAACATGTTTTGACACTTTCAGCACACTGGGGTTAAGATCTGAGTGTGTGGGCTCTTCTGAGCCTTGTTGCTACATGGGGATTCAGTTGTCTGAAAAAACGCGTTTATTTCGGGCTGAAAAACACGTTTTGAAAAGTGTACTGTTACTGCCCCATAACTTACATGGGGTTGACCAAACTTGCAGAAACATGTTTATTTCTGCTGAAAAACATGTTTTGACACTTTCAGCACACTGGGGTTAAGATCTGAGTGTGTGGGCTCTTCTGAGCCTTGCTGCTACATGGGGATTCAGTTGTCTGAAAAAACGCGTTTATTTCGGGCTGAAAAACACGTTTTGCAGAGTGTACTGTTACTGCCCCATAACTTACATGGGGTTGACCAAACTTGCAGAAACATGTTTATTTCTGCTGAAAAACACGTTTTGACCCTTTCTGCACACTGGGGTTAAGATCTGAGTGTGTGGGCTCTTCTGAGCCTTGCTGCTACATGGGGATTCAGTTGTCTGAAAAAACGCGTTTATTTCGGGCTGAAAAACACGTTTTGAAAAGTGTACTGTTACTGCCCCATAACTTACGTGGGGTTGACCAAACTTGCAGAAACATGTTTATTTCTGCTGAAAAACATGTTTTGACACTTTCAGCACACTGGGGTTAAGATCTGAGTGTGTGGGCTCTTCTGAGCCTTGCTGCTACATGGGGATTCAGTTATCTGAAAAAACGCGTTTATTTCGGGCTGAAAAACACGTTTTGAAAAGTGTACTGTTACTGCCCCATAACTTACATGGGGTTGACCAAACTTGCAGAAACATGTTTATTTCTGCTGAAAAACATGTTTTGACACTTTCAGCACACTGGGGTTAAGATCTGAGTGTGTGGGCTCTTCTGAGCCTTGCTGCTACATGGGTATTCAGTTGTCTGAAAAAACGCGTTTATTTCGGGCTGAAAAACACGTTTTGAAAAGTGTACTGTTACTGCCCCATAACTTACATGGGGTTGACCAAACTTGCAGAAACATGTTTATTTCTGCTGAAAAACATGTTTTGACACTTTCAGCACACTGGGGTTAAGATCTGAGTGTGTGGGCTCTTCTGAGCCTTGCTGCTACATGGGTATTCAGTTGTCTGAAAAAACGCGTTTATTTCGGGCTGAAAAACACGTTTTGAAAAGTGTACTGTTACTGCCCCATAACTTACATGGGGTTGACCAAACTTGCAGAAACATGTTTATTTCTGCTGAAAAACATGTTTTGACACTTTCAGCACACTGGGGTTAAGATCTGAGTGTGTGGGCTCTTCTGAGCCTTGTTGCTACATGGGGATTCAGTTGTCTGAAAAAACGCGTTTATTTCGGGCTGAAAAACACGTTTTGAAAAGTGTACTGTTACTGCCCCATAACTTACATGGGGTTGACCAAACTTGCAGAAACATGTTTATTTCTGCTGAAAAACATGTTTTGACACTTTCAGCACACTGGGGTTAAGATCTGAGTGTGTGGGCTCTTCTGAGCCTTGTTGCTACATGGGGATTCAGTTGTCTGAAAAAACGCGTTTATTTCGGGCTGAAAAACACGTTTTGAAAAGTGTACTGTTACTGCCCCATAACTTACATGGGGTTGACCAAATTTGCAGAAACATGTTTATTTCTGCTGAAAAACATGTTTTGACACTTTCAGCACACTGGGGTTAAGATCTGAGTGTGTGGGCTCTTCTGAGCCTTGTTGCTACATGGGGATTCAGTTGTCTGAAAAAACGCGTTTATTTCGGGCTGAAAAACACGTTTTGAAAAGTGTACTGTTACTGCCCCATAACTTACATGGGGTTGACCAAACTTGCAGAAACATGTTTATTTCTGCTGAAAAACACGTTTTGACCCTTTCTGCACACTGGGGTTAAGATCTGAGTGTGTGGGCTCTTCTGAGCCTTGCTGCTACATGGGGATTCAGTTGTCTGAAAAAACGCGTTTATTTCGGGCTGAAAAACACGTTTTGAAAAGTGTACTGTTACTGCCCAATAACTTACATGGGGTTGACCAAACTTTGCAGAAACATGTTTATTTCTGCTGAAAAACATGTTTTGACACTTTCAGCACACTGGGGTTAAGATCTGAGTGTGTGGGCTCTTCTGAGCCTTGTTGCTACATGGGGATTCAGTTGTCTGAAAAAACGCGTTTATTTCGGGCTGAAAAACACGTTTTGAAAAGTGTACTGTTACTGCCCCATAACTTACATGGGGTTGACCAAACTTGCAGAAACATGTTTATTTCTGCTGAAAAACATGTTTTGACACTTTCAGCACACTGGGGTTAAGATCTGAGTGTGTGGGCTCTTCTGAGCCTTGCTGCTACATGGGTATTCAGTTGTCTGAAAAAACGCGTTTATTTCGGGCTGAAAAACACGTTTTGAAAAGTGTACTGTTACTGCCCCATAACTTACATGGGGTTGACCAAAATTGCAGAAACATGTTTATTTCTGCTGAAAAACATGTTTTGACACTTTCAGCACACTGGGGTTAAGATCTGAGTGTGTGGGCTCTTCTGAGCCTTGTTGCTACATGGGGATTCAGTTGTCTGAAAAAACGCGTTTATTTCGGGCTGAAAAACACGTTTTGAAAAGTGTACTGTTACTGCCCCATAACTTACATGGGGTTGACCAAACTTGCAGAAACATGTTTATTTCTGCTGAAAAACATGTTTTGACACTTTCAGCACACTGGGGTTAAGATCTGAGTGTGTGGGCTCTTCTGAGCCTTGTTGCTACATGGGGATTCAGTTGTCTGAAAAAACGCGTTTATTTCGGGCTGAAAAACACGTTTTGAAAAGTGTACTGTTACTGCCCCATAACTTACATGGGGTTGACCAAACTTGCAGAAACATGTTTATTTCTGCTGAAAAACATGTTTTGACACTTTCAGCACACTGGGGTTAAGATCTGAGTGTGTGGGCTCTTCTGAGCCTTGCTGCTACATGGGGATTCAGTTGTCTGAAAAAACGCGTTTATTTCGGGCTGAAAAACACGTTTTGAAAAGTGTACTGTTACTGCCCCATAACTTACATGGGGTTGACCAAACTTGCAGAAACATGTTTATTTCTGCTGAAAAACACGTTTTGACCCTTTCTGCACACTGGGGTTAAGATCTGAGTGTGTGGGCTCTTCTGAGCCTTGCTGCTACATGGGGATTCAGTTGTCTGAAAAAACGCGTTTATTTCGGGCTGAAAAACACGTTTTGAAAAGTGTACTGTTACTGCCCCATAACTTACATGGGGTTGACCAAACTTGCAGAAACATGTTTATTTCTGCTGAAAAACATGTTTTGACACTTTCAGCACACTGGGGTTAAGATCTGAGTGTGTGGGCTCTTCTGAGCCTTGTTGCTACATGGGGATTCAGTTGTCTGAAAAAACGCGTTTATTTCGGGCTGAAAAACACGTTTTGAAAAGTGTACTGTTACTGCCCCATAACTTACATGGGGTTGACCAAACTTGCAGAAACATGTTTATTTCTGCTGAAAAACATGTTTTGACACTTTCAGCACACTGGGGTTAAGATCTGAGTGTGTGGGCTCTTCTGAGCCTTGCTGCTACATGGGTATTCAGTTGTCTGAAAAAACGCGTTTATTTCGGGCTGAAAAACACGTTTTGAAAAGTGTACTGTTACTGCCCCATAACTTACATGGGGTTGACCAAACTTGCAGAAACATGTTTATTTCTGCTGAAAAACATGTTTTGACACTTTCAGCACACTGGGGTTAAGATCTGAGTGTGTGGGCTCTTCTGAGCCTTGCTGCTACATGGGGATTCAGTTGTCTGAAAAAACGCGTTTATTTCGGGCTGAAAAACACGTTTTGAAAAGTGTACTGTTACTGCCCCATAACTTACATGGGGTTGACCAAACTTGCAGAAACATGTTTATTTCTGCTGAAAAACATGTTTTGACACTTTCAGCACACTGGGGTTAAGATCTGAGTGTGTGGGCTCTTCTGAGCCTTGCTGCTACATGGGATTCAGTTGTCTGAAAAAACGCGTTTATTTCGGGCTGAAAAACACGTTTTGAAAAGTGTACTGTTACTGCCCCATAACTTACATGGGGTTGACCAAACTTGCAGAAACATGTTTATTTCTGCTGAAAAACACGTTTTGACCCTTTCTGCACACTGGGGTTAAGATCTGAGTGTGTGGGCTCTTCTGAGCCTTGCTGCTACATGGGGATTCAGTTGTCTGAAAAAACGCGTTTATTTCGGGCTGAAAAACACGTTTTGAAAAGTGTACTGTTACTGCCCAATAACTTACATGGGGTTGACCAAACTTGCAGAAACATGTTTATTTCTGCTGAAAAACATGTTTTGACACTTTCAGCACACTGGGGTTAAGATCTGAGTGTGTGGGCTCTTCTGAGCCTTGCTGCTACATGGGTATTCAGTTGTCTGAAAAAACGCGTTTATTTCGGGCTGAAAAACACGTTTTGAAAAGTGTACTGTTACTGCCCCATAACTTACATGGGGTTGACCAAACTTGCAGAAACATGTTTATTTCTGCTGAAAAACACGTTTTGACACTTTCAACACACTGGGGTTAAGATCTGAGTGTGTGGGCTCTTCTGAGCCTTGTTGCTACATGGGGATTCAGTTGTCTGAAAAAACGCGTTTATTTCGGGCTGAAAAACACGTTTTGAAAAGTGTACTGTTACTGCCCCATAACTTACATGGGGTTGACCAAACTTGCAGAAACATGTTTATTTCTGCTGAAAAACATGTTTTGATACTTTCAGCACAATGGGGTTAAGATCTGAGTGTGTGGGCTCTTCTGAGCCTTGCTGCTACATGGGGATTCAGTTGTCTGAAAAAACGCGTTTATTTCGGGCTGAAAAACACGTTTTGCAGAGTGTACTGTTACTGCCCCATAACTTACATGGGGTTGACCAAACTTGCAGAAACATGTTTATTTCTGCTGAAAAACACGTTTTGACCCTTTCTGCACACTGGGGTTAAGATCTGAGTGTGTGGGCTCTTCTGAGCCTTGCTGCTACATGGGGATTCAGTTGTCTGAAAAAACGCGTTTATTTTGGGCTGAAAAACACGTTTTGAAAAGTGTACTGTTACTGCCCAATAACTTACATGGGGTTGACCAAACTTGCAGAAACATGTTTATTTCTGCTGAAAAACATGTTTTGACACTTTCAGCACACTGGGGTTAAGATCTGAGTGTGTGGGCTCTTCTGAGCCTTGTTGCTACATGGGGATTCATTTGTCTGAAAAAACGCGTTTATTTCGGGCTGAAAAACACGTTTTGAAAAGTGTACTGTTACTGCCCCATAACTTACATGGGGTTGACCAAACTTGCAGAAACATGTTTATTTCTGCTGAAAAACATGTTTTGACACTTTCAGCACACTGGGGTTAAGATCTGAGTGTGTGGGCTCTTCTGAGCCTTGCTGCTACATGGGTATTCAGTTGTCTGAAAAAACGCGTTTATTTCGGGCTGAAAAACACGTTTTGAAAAGTGTACTGTTACTGCCCCATAACTTACATGGGGTTGACCAAACTTGCAGAAACATGTTTATTTCTGCTGAAAAACATGTTTTGACACTTTCAGCACACTGGGGTTAAGATCTGAGTGTGTGGGCTCTTCTGAGCCTTGCTGCTACATGGGTATTCAGTTGTCTGAAAAAACGCGTTTATTTCGGGCTGAAAAACACGTTTTGAAAAGTGTACTGTTACTGCCCCATAACTTACATGGGGTTGACCAAACTTGCAGAAACATGTTTATTTCTGCTGAAAAACATGTTTTGACACTTTCAGCACACTGGGGTTAAGATCTGAGTGTGTGGGCTCTTCTGAGCCTTGTTGCTACATGGGGATTCAGTTGTCTGAAAAAACGCGTTTATTTCGGGCTGAAAAACACGTTTTGAAAAGTGTACTGTTACTGCCCCATAACTTACATGGGGTTGACCAAACTTGCAGAAACATGTTTATTTCTGCTGAAAAACATGTTTTGATACTTTCAGCACACTGGGGTTAAGATCTGAGTGTGTGGGCTCTTCTGAGCCTTGTTGCTACATGGGGATTCAGTTGTCTGAAAAAACGCGTTTATTTCGGGCTGAAAAACACGTTTTGAAAAGTGTACTGTTACTGCCCCATAACTTACATGGGGTTGACCAAACTTGCAGAAACATGTTTATTTCTGCTGAAAAACATGTTTTGACACTTTCAGCACACTGGGGTTAAGATCTGAGTGTGTGGGCTCTTCTGAGCCTTGCTGCTACATCGGTATTCAGTTGTCTGAAAAAACGCGTTTATTTCGGGTTGAAAAACACGTTTTGAAAAGTGTACTGTTACTGCCCCATAACTTACATGGGGTTGACCAAACTTGCAGAAACATGTTTATTTCTGCTGAAAAACATGTTTTGACACTTTCAGCACACTGGGGTTAAGATCTGAGTGTGTGGGCTCTTCTGAGCCTTGCTGCTACATGGGTATTCAGTTGTCTGAAAAAACGCGTTTATTTCGGGCTGAAAAACACGTTTTGAAAAGTGTACTGTTACTGCCCCATAACTTACATGGGGTTGACCAAACTTGCAGAAACATGTTTATTTCTGCTGAAAAACATGTTTTGACACTTTCAGCACACTGGGGTTAAGATCTGAGTGTGTGGGCTCTTCTGAGCCTTGTTGCTACATGGGGATTCAGTTGTCTGAAAAAACGCGTTTATTTCGGGCTGAAAAACACGTTTTGAAAAGTGTACTGTTACTGCCCCATAACTTACATGGGGTTGACCAAACTTGCAGAAACATGTTTATTTCTGCTGAAAAACATGTTTTGACACTTTCAGCACACTGGGGTTAAGATCTGAGTGTGTGGGCTCTTCTGAGCCTTGTTGCTACATGGGGATTCAGTTGTCTGAAAAAACGCGTTTATTTCGGGCTGAAAAACACGTTTTGAAAAGTGTACTGTTACTGCCCCATAACTTACATGGGGTTGACCAAATTTGCAGAAACATGTTTATTTCTGCTGAAAAACATGTTTTGACACTTTCAGCACACTGGGGTTAAGATCTGAGTGTGTGGGCTCTTCTGAGCCTTGTTGCTACATGGGGATTCAGTTGTCTGAAAAAACGCGTTTATTTCGGGCTGAAAAACACGTTTTGAAAAGTGTACTGTTACTGCCCCATAACTTACATGGGGTTGACCAAACTTGCAGAAACATGTTTATTTCTGCTGAAAAACACGTTTTGACCCTTTCTGCACACTGGGGTTAAGATCTGAGTGTGTGGGCTCTTCTGAGCCTTGCTGCTACATGGGGATTCAGTTGTCTGAAAAAACGCGTTTATTTCGGGCTGAAAAACACGTTTTGAAAAGTGTACTGTTACTGCCCCATAACTTACATGGGGTTGACCAAACTTGCAGAAACATGTTTATTTCTGCTGAAAAACATGTTTTGACACTTTCAGCACACTGGGGTTAAGATCTGAGTGTGTGGGCTCTTCTGAGCCTTGTTGCTACATGGGGATTCAGTTGTCTGAAAAAAGGCGTTTATTTCGGGCTGAAAAACACGTTTTGAAAAGTGTACTGTTACTGCCCCATAACTTACATGGGGTTGACCAAACTTGCAGAAACATGTTTATTTCTGCTGAAAAACATGTTTTGACACTTTCAGCACACTGGGGTTAAGATCTGAGTGTGTGGGCTCTTCTGAGCCTTGTTGCTACATGGGGATTCAGTTGTCTGAAAAAACGCGTTTATTTCGGGCTGAAAAACACGTTTTGAAAAGTGTACTGTTACTGCCCCATAACTTACATGGGGTTGACCAAACTTGCAGAAACATGTTTATTTCTGCTGAAAAACATGTTTTGACACTTTCAGCACACTGGGGTTAAGATCTGAGTGTGTGGGCTCTTCTGAGCCTTGCTGCTACATGGGTATTCAGTTGTCTGAAAAAACGCGTTTATTTCGGGATGAAAAACACGTTTTGAAAAGTGTACTGTTACTGCCCCATAACTTAAATGGGGTTGACCAAACTTGCAGAAACATGTTTATTTCTGCTGAAAAACATGTTTTGACACTTTCAGCACACTGGGGTTAAGATCTGAGTGTGTGGGCTCTTCTGAGCCTTGCTGCTTCATGGGGATTCAGTTGTCTGAAAAAACGCGTTTATTTCGGGCTGAAAAACACGTTTTGAAAAGTGTACTGTTACTGCCCCATAACTTACATGGGGTTGACCAAACTTGCAGAAACATGTTTATTTCTGCTGAAAAACATGTTTTGACACTTTCAGCACACTGGGGTTAAGATCTGAGTGTGTGGGCTCTTCTGAGCCTTGTTGCTACATGGGGATTCAGTTGTCTGAAAAAACGCGTTTATTTCGGGCTGAAAAACACGTTTTGAAAAGTGTACTGTTACTGCCCCATAACTTACATGGGGTTGACCAAACTTGCAGAAACATGTTTATTTCTGCTGAAAAACATGTTTTGACACTTTCAGCACACTGGGGTTAAGATCTGAGTGTGTGGGCTCTTCTGAGCCTTGCTGCTACATGGGGATTCAGTTGTCTGAAAAAACGCGTTTATTTCGGGCTGAAAAACACGTTTTGCAGAGTGTACTGTTACTGCCCCATAACTTACATGGGGTTGACCAAACTTGCAGAAACATGTTTATTTCTGCTGAAAAACACGTTTTGACCCTTTCTGCACACTGGGGTTAAGATCTGAGTGTGTGGGCTCTTCTGAGCCTTGCTGCTACATGGGGATTCAGTTGTCTGAAAAAACGCGTTTATTTCGGGCTGAAAAACACGTTTTGAAAAGTGTACTGTTACTGCCCCATAACTTACATGGGGTTGACCAAACTTGCAGAAACATGTTTATTTCTGCTGAAAAACATGTTTTGACCCTTTCTGCACACTGGGGTTAAGATCTGAGTGTGTGGGCTCTTCTGAGCCTTGCTGCTACATGGGGATTCAGTTGTCTGAAAAAACGCGTTTATTTCGGGCTGAAAAACACGTTTTGAAAAGTGTACTGTTACTGCCCAATAACTTACATGGGGTTGACCAAACTTGCAGAAACATGTTTATTTCTGCTGAAAAACATGTTTTGACACTTTCAGCACACTGGGGTTAAGATCTGAGTGTGTGGGCTCTTCTGAGCCTTGTTGCTACATGGGGATTCAGTTGTCTGAAAAAACGCGTTTATTTCGGGCTGAAAAACACGTTTTGAAAAGTGTACTGTTACTGCCCCATAACTTACATGGGGTTGACCAAACTTGCAGAAACATGTTTATTTCTGCTGAAAAACATGTTTTGACACTTTCAGCACACTGGGGTTAAGATCTGAGTGTGTGGGCTCTTCTGAGCCTTGCTGCTACATGGGTATTCAGTTGTCTGAAAAAACGCGTTTATTTCGGGCTGAAAAACACGTTTTGAAAAGTGTACTGTTACTGCCCCATAACTTACATGGGGTTGACCAAACTTGCAGAAACATGTTTATTTCTGCTGAAAAACATGTTTTGACACTTTCAGCACACTGGGGTTAAGATCTGAGTGTGTGGGCTCTTCTGATCCTTGCTGCTACATGGGTATTCAGTTGTCTGAAAAAACGCGTTTATTTCGGGCTGAAAAACACGTTTTGAAAAGTGTACTGTTACTGCCCCATAACTTACATGGGGTTGACCAAACTTGCAGAAACATGTTTATTTCTGCTGAAAAACATGTTTTGACACTTTCAGCACACTGGGGTTAAGATCTGAGTGTGTGGGCTCTTCTGAGCCTTGTTGCTACATGGGGATTCAGTTGTCTGAAAAAACGCGTTTATTTCGGGCTGAAAAACACGTTTTGAAAAGTGTACTGTTACTGCCCCATAACTTACATGGGGTTGACCAAACTTGCAGAAACATGTTTATTTCTGCTGAAAAACATGTTTTGACACTTTCAGCACACTGGGGTTAAGATCTGAGTGTGTGGGCTCTTCTGAGCCTTGTTGCTACATGGGGATTCAGTTGTCTGAAAAAACGCGTTTATTTCGGGCTGAAAAACACGTTTTGAAAAGTGTACTGTTACTGCCCCATAACTTACATGGGGTTGACCAAACTTGCAGAAACATGTTTATTTCTGCTGAAAAACACGTTTTGACCCTTTCTGCACACTGGGGTTAAGATCTGAGTGTGTGGGCTCTTCTGAGCCTTGCTGCTACATGGGGATTCAGTTGTCTGAAAAAACGCGTTTATTTCGGGCTGAAAAACACGTTTTGAAAAGTGTACTGTTACTGCCCCATAACTTACATGGGGTTGACCAAACTTGCAGAAACATGTTTATTTCTGCTGAAAAACATGTTTTGACACTTTCAGCACACTGGGGTTAAGATCTGAGTGTGTGGGCTCTTCTGAGCCTTGTTGCTACATGGGGATTCAGTTGTCTGAAAAAACGCGTTTATTTCGGGCTGAAAAACACGTTTTGAAAAGTGTACTGTTACTGCCCCATAACTTACATGGGGTTGACCAAACTTGCAGAAACATGTTTATTTCTGCTGAAAAACATGTTTTGACACTTTCAGCACACTGGGGTTAAGATCTGAGTGTGTGGGCTCTTCTGAGCCTTGCTGCTACATGGGTATTCAGTTGTCTGAAAAAACGCGTTTATTTCGGGCTGAAAAACACGTTTTGAAAAGTGTACTGTTACTGCCCCATAACTTACATGGGGTTGACCAAACTTGCAGAAACATGTTTATTTCTGCTGAAAAACATGTTTTGACACTTTCAGCACACTGGGGTTAAGATCTGAGTGTGTGGGCTCTTCTGAGCCTTGCTGCTACATGGGGATTCAGTTGTCTGAAAAAACGCGTTTATTTCGGGCTGAAAAACACGTTTTGAAAAGTGTACTGTTACTGCCCCATAACTTACATGGGGTTGACCAAACTTGCAGAAACATGTTTATTTCTGCTGAAAAACATGTTTTGACACTTTCAGCACACTGGGGTTAAGATCTGAGTGTGTGGGCTCTTCTGAGCCTTGCTGCTACATGGGTATTCAGTTGTCTGAAAAAACGCGTTTATTTCGGGCTGAAAAACACGTTTTGAAAAGTGTACTGTTACTGCCCCATAACTTAAATGGGGTTGACCAAACTTGCAGAAACATGTTTATTTCTGCTGAAAAACATGTTTTGACACTTTCAGCACACTGGGGTTAAGATCTGAGTGTGTGGGCTCTTCTGAGCCTTGCTGCTTCATGGGGATTCAGTTGTCTGAAAAAACGCGTTTATTTCGGGCTGAAAAACACGTTTTGAAAAGTGTACTGTTACTGCCCCATAACTTACATGGGGTTGACCAAACTTGCAGAAACATGTTTATTTCTGCTGAAAAACATGTTTTGACACTTTCAGCACACTGGGGTTAAGATCTGAGTGTGTGGGCTCTTCTGAGCCTTGTTGCTACATGGGGATTCAGTTGTCTGAAAAAACGCGTTTATTTCGGGCTGAAAAACACGTTTTGAAAAGTGTACTGTTACTGCCCCATAACTTACATGGGGTTGACCAAACTTGCAGAAACATGTTTATTTCTGCTGAAAAACATGTTTTGACACTTTCAGCACACTGGGGTTAAGATCTGAGTGTGTGGGCTCTTCTGAGCCTTGCTGCTACATGGGGATTCAGTTGTCTGAAAAAACGCGTTTATTTCGGGCTGAAAAACACGTTTTGCAGAGTGTACTGTTACTGCCCCATAACTTACATGGGGTTGACCAAACTTGCAGAAACATGTTTATTTCTGCTGAAAAACACGTTTTGACCCTTTCTGCACACTGGGGTTAAGATCTGAGTGTGTGGGCTCTTCTGAGCCTTGCTGCTACATGGGGATTCAGTTGTCTGAAAAAACGCGTTTATTTCGGGCTGAAAAACACGTTTTGAAAAGTGTACTGTTACTGCCCCATAACTTACATGGGGTTGACCAAACTTGCAGAAACATGTTTATTTCTGCTGAAAAACATGTTTTGACACTTTCAGCACACTGGGGTTAAGATCTGAGTGTGTGGGCTCTTCTGAGCCTTGCTGCTACATGGGTATTCAGTTGTCTGAAAAAACGCGTTTATTTCGGGCTGAAAAACACGTTTTGAAAAGTGTACTGTTACTGCCCCATAACTTACATGGGGTTGACCAAACTTGCAGAAACATGTTTATTTCTGCTGAAAAACACGTTTTGACACTTTCAACACACTGGGGTTAAGATCTGAGTGTGTGGGCTCTTCTGAGCCTTGTTGCTACATGGGGATTCAGTTGTCTGAAAAAACGCGTTTATTTCGGGCTGAAAAACACGTTTTGAAAAGTGTACTGTTACTGCCCCATAACTTACATGGGGTTGACCAAATTTGCAGAAACATGTTTATTTCTGCTGAAAAACATGTTTTGATACTTTCAGCACACTGGGGTTAAGATCTGAGTGTGTGGGCTCTTCTGAGCCTTGCTGCTACATGGGGATTCAGTTGTCTGAAAAAACGCGTTTATTTCGGGCTGAAAAACACGTTTTGCAGAGTGTACTGTTACTGCCCCATAACTTACATGGGGTTGACCAAACTTGCAGAAACATGTTTATTTCTGCTGAAAAACACGTTTTGACCCTTTCTGCACACTGGGGTTAAGATCTGAGTGTGTGGGCTCTTCTGAGCCTTGCTGCTACATGGGGATTCAGTTGTCTGAAAAAACGCGTTTATTTCGGGCTGAAAAACACGTTTTGAAAAGTGTACTGTTACTGCCCAATAACTTACATGGGGTTGACCAAACTTGCAGAAACATGTTTATTTCTGCTGAAAAACATGTTTTGACACTTTCAGCACACTGGGGTTAAGATCTGAGTGTGTGGGCTCTTCTGAGCCTTGTTGCTACATGGGGATTCATTTGTCTGAAAAAACGCGTTTATTTCGGGCTGAAAAACACGTTTTGAAAAGTGTACTGTTACTGCCCCATAACTTACATGGGGTTGACCAAACTTGCAGAAACATGTTTATTTCTGCTGAAAAACATGTTTTGACACTTTCAGCACACTGGGGTTAAGATCTGAGTGTGTGGGCTCTTCTGAGCCTTGCTGCTACATGGGTATTCAGTTGTCTGAAAAAACGCGTTTATTTCGGGCTGAAAAACACGTTTTGAAAAGTGTACTGTTACTGCCCCATAACTTACATGGGGTTGACCAAACTTGCAGAAACATGTTTATTTCTGCTGAAAAACATGTTTTGACACTTTCAGCACACTGGGGTTAAGATCTGAGTGTGTGGGCTCTTCTGAGCCTTGCTGCTACATGGGTATTCAGTTGTCTGAAAAAACGCGTTTATTTCGGGCTGAAAAACACGTTTTGAAAAGTGTACTGTTACTGCCCCATAACTTACATGGGGTTGACCAAACTTGCAGAAACATGTTTATTTCTGCTGAAAAACATGTTTTGACACTTTCAGCACACTGGGGTTAAGATCTGAGTGTGTGGGCTCTTCTGAGCCTTGTTGCTACATGGGGATTCAGTTGTCTGAAAAAACGCGTTTATTTCGGGCTGAAAAACACGTTTTGAAAAGTGTACTGTTACTGCCCCATAACTTACATGGGGTTGACCAAACTTGCAGAAACATGTTTATTTCTGCTGAAAAACATGTTTTGACACTTTCAGCACACTGGGGTTAAGATCTGAGTGTGTGGGCTCTTCTGAGCCTTGTTGCTACATGGGTATTCAGTTGTCTGAAAAAACGCGTTTATTTCGGGCTGAAAAACACGTTTTGAAAAGTGTACTGTTACTGCCCCATAACTTACATGGGGTTGACCAAACTTGCAGAAACATGTTTATTTCTGCTGAAAAACATGTTTTGACACTTTCAGCACACTGGGGTTAAGATCTGAGTGTGTGGGCTCTTCTGAGCCTTGTTGCTACATGGGGATTCAGTTGTCTGAAAAAACGCGTTTATTTCGGGCTGAAAAACACGTTTTGAAAAGTGTACTGTTACTGCCCCATAACTTACATGGGGTTGACCAAACTTGCAGAAACATGTTTATTTCTGCTGAAAAACATGTTTTGACACTTTCAGCACACTGGGGTTAAGATCTGAGTGTGTGGGCTCTTCTGAGCCTTGTTGCTACATGGGGATTCAGTTGTCTGAAAAAACGCGTTTATTTCGGGCTGAAAAACACGTTTTGAAAAGTGTACTGTTACTGCCCCATAACTTACATGGGGTTGACCAAACTTGCAGAAACATGTTTATTTCTGCTGAAAAACATGTTTTGATACTTTCAGCACACTGGGGTTAAGATCTGAGTGTGTGGGCTCTTCTGAGCCTTGCTGCTACATGGGTATTCAGTTGTCTGAAAAAACGCGTTTATTTCGGGCTGAAAAACACGTTTTGAAAAGTGTACTGTTACTGCCCCATAACTTACATGGGGTTGACCAAACTTGCAGAAACATGTTTATTTCTGCTGAAAAACACGTTTTGACCCTTTCTGCACACTGGGGTTAAGATCTGAGTGTGTGGGCTCTTCTGAGCCTTGCTGCTACATTGGATTCAGTTGTCTGAAAAAACGCGTTTATTTCGGGCTGAAAAACACGTTTTGAAAAGTGTACTGTTACTGCCCAATAACTTACATGGGGTTGACCAAACTTGCAGAAACATGTTTATTTCTGCTGAAAAACATGTTTTGACACTTTCAGCACACTGGGGTTAAGATCTGAGTGTGTAGGCTCTTCTGAGCCTTGTTGCTACATGGGGATTCAGTTGTCTGAAAAAACGCGTTTATTTCGGGCTGAAAAACACGTTTTGAAAAGTGTACTGTTACTGCCCCATAACTTACATGGGGTTGACCAAACTTGCAGAAACATGTTTATTTCTGCTGAAAAACATGTTTTGACACTTTCAGCACACTGGGGTTAAGATCTGAGTGTGTGGGCTCTTCTGAGCCTTGCTGCTACATGGGTATTCAGTTGTCTGAAAAAACGCGTTTATTTCGGGCTGAAAAACACGTTTTGAAAAGTGTACTGTTACTGCCCCATAACTTACATGGGGTTGACCAAACTTGCAGAAACATGTTTATTTCTGCTGAAAAACACGTTTTGACACTTTCAACACACTGGGGTTAAGATCTGAGTGTGTGGGCTCTTCTGAGCCTTGTTGCTACATGGGGATTCAGTTGTCTGAAAAAACGCGTTTATTTCGGGCTGAAAAACACGTTTTGAAAAGTGTACTGTTACTGCCCCATAACTTACATGGGGTTGACCAAATTTGCAGAAACATGTTTATTTCTGCTGAAAAACATGTTTTGATACTTTCAGCACACTGGGGTTAAGATCTGAGTGTGTGGGCTCTTCTGAGCCTTGCTGCTACATGGGGATTCAGTTGTCTGAAAAAACGCGTTTATTTCGGGCTGAAAAACACGTTTTGCAGAGTGTACTGTTACTGCCCCATAACTTACATGGGGTTGACCAAACTTGCAGAAACATGTTTATTTCTGCTGAAAAACACGTTTTGACCCTTTCTGCACACTGGGGTTAAGATCTGAGTGTGTGGGCTCTTCTGAGCCTTGCTGCTACATGGGGATTCAGTTGTCTGAAAAAACGCGTTTATTTCGGGCTGAAAAACACGTTTTGAAAAGTGTACTGTTACTGCCCAATAACTTACATGGGGTTGACCAAACTTGCAGAAACATGTTTATTTCTGCTGAAAAACATGTTTTGACACTTTCAGCACACTGGGGTTAAGATCTGAGTGTGTGGGCTCTTCTGAGCCTTGTTGCTACATGGGGATTCATTTGTCTGAAAAAACGCGTTTATTTCGGGCTGAAAAACACGTTTTGAAAAGTGTACTGTTACTGCCCCATAACTTACATGGGGTTGACCAAACTTGCAGAAACATGTTTATTTCTGCTGAAAAACATGTTTTGACACTTTCAGCACACTGGGGTTAAGATCTGAGTGTGTGGGCTCTTCTGAGCCTTGCTGCTACATGGGTATTCAGTTGTCTGAAAAAACGCGTTTATTTCGGGCTGAAAAACACGTTTTGAAAAGTGTACTGTTACTGCCCCATAACTTACATGGGGTTGACCAAACTTGCAGAAACATGTTTATTTCTGCTGAAAAACATGTTTTGACACTTTCAGCACACTGGGGTTAAGATCTGAGTGTGTGGGCTCTTCTGAGCCTTGCTGCTACATGGGTATTCAGTTGTCTGAAAAAACGCGTTTATTTCGGGCTGAAAAACACGTTTTGAAAAGTGTACTGTTACTGCCCCATAACTTACATGGGGTTGACCAAACTTGCAGAAACATGTTTATTTCTGCTGAAAAACATGTTTTGACACTTTCAGCACACTGGGGTTAAGATCTGAGTGTGTGGGCTCTTCTGAGCCTTGTTGCTACATGGGGATTCAGTTGTCTGAAAAAACGCGTTTATTTCGGGCTGAAAAACACGTTTTGAAAAGTGTACTGTTACTGCCCCATAACTTACATGGGGTTGACCAAACTTGCAGAAACATGTTTATTTCTGCTGAAAAACATGTTTTGACACTTTCAGCACACTGGGGTTAAGATCTGAGTGTGTGGGCTCTTCTGAGCCTTGTTGCTACATGGGTATTCAGTTGTCTGAAAAAACGCGTTTATTTCGGGCTGAAAAACACGTTTTGAAAAGTGTACTGTTACTGCCCCATAACTTACATGGGGTTGACCAAACTTGCAGAAACATGTTTATTTCTGCTGAAAAACATGTTTTGACACTTTCAGCACACTGGGGTTAAGATCTGAGTGTGTGGGCTCTTCTGAGCCTTGTTGCTACATGGGGATTCAGTTGTCTGAAAAAACGCGTTTATTTCGGGCTGAAAAACACGTTTTGAAAAGTGTACTGTTACTGCCCCATAACTTACATGGGGTTGACCAAACTTGCAGAAACATGTTTATTTCTGCTGAAAAACATGTTTTGACACTTTCAGCACACTGGGGTTAAGATCTGAGTGTGTGGGCTCTTCTGAGCCTTGTTGCTACATGGGGATTCAGTTGTCTGAAAAAACGCGTTTATTTCGGGCTGAAAAACACGTTTTGAAAAGTGTACTGTTACTGCCCCATAACTTACATGGGGTTGACCAAACTTGCAGAAACATGTTTATTTCTGCTGAAAAACATGTTTTGATACTTTCAGCACACTGGGGTTAAGATCTGAGTGTGTGGGCTCTTCTGAGCCTTGCTGCTACATGGGTATTCAGTTGTCTGAAAAAACGCGTTTATTTCGGGCTGAAAAACACGTTTTGAAAAGTGTACTGTTACTGCCCCATAACTTACATGGGGTTGACCAAACTTGCAGAAACATGTTTATTTCTGCTGAAAAACACGTTTTGACCCTTTCTGCACACTGGGGTTAAGATCTGAGTGTGTGGGCTCTTCTGAGCCTTGCTGCTACATTGGATTCAGTTGTCTGAAAAAACGCGTTTATTTCGGGCTGAAAAACACGTTTTGAAAAGTGTACTGTTACTGCCCAATAACTTACATGGGGTTGACCAAACTTGCAGAAACATGTTTATTTCTGCTGAAAAACATGTTTTGACACTTTCAGCACACTGGGGTTAAGATCTGAGTGTGTAGGCTCTTCTGAGCCTTGTTGCTACATGGGGATTCAGTTGTCTGAAAAAACGCGTTTATTTCGGGCTGAAAAACACGTTTTGAAAAGTGTACTGTTACTGCCCCATAACTTACATGGGGTTGACCAAACTTGCAGAAACATGTTTATTTCTGCTGAAAAACATGTTTTGACACTTTCAGCACACTGGGGTTAAGATCTGAGTGTGTGGGCTCTTCTGAGCCTTGCTGCTACATGGGGATTCAGTTGTCTGAAAAAACGCGTTTATTTCGGGCTGAAAAACACGTTTTGCAGAGTGTACTGTTACTGCCCCATAACTTACTGTTACTGCCCCATAACTTACATGGGGGTTGACCAAACTTGCAGAAACATGTTTATTTCTGCTGAAAAACACGTTTTGACCCTTTCTGCACACTGGGGTTAAGATCTGAGTGTGTGGGCTCTTCTGAGCCTTGCTGCTACATGGGGATTCAGTTGTCTGAAAAAACGCGTTTATTTCGGGCTGAAAAACACGTTTTGAAAAGTGTACTGTTACTGCCCCATAACTTACATGGGGTTGACCAAACTTGCAGAAACATGTTTATTTCTGCTGAAAAACATGTTTTGACACTTTCAGCACACTGGGGTTAAGATCTGAGTGTGTGGGCTCTTCTGAGCCTTGCTGCTACATGGGTATTCAGTTGTCTGAAAAAACGCGTTTATTTCGGGCTGAAAAACACGTTTTGAAAAGTGTACTGTTACTGCCCCATAACTTACATGGGGTTGACCAAACTTGCAGAAACATGTTTATTTCTGCTGAAAAACACGTTTTGACACTTTCAACACACTGGGTTTAAGATCTGAGTGTGTGGGCTCTTCTGAGCCTTGTTGCTACATGGGGATTCAGTTGTCTGAAAAAACGCGTTTATTTCGGGCTGAAAAACACGTTTTGAAAAGTGTACTGTTACTGCCCCATAACTTACATGGGGTTGACCAAACTTGCAGAAACATGTTTATTTCTGCTGAAAAACATGTTTTGATACTTTCAGCACACTGGGGTTAAGATCTGAGTGTGTGGGCTCTTCTGAGCCTTGCTGCTACATGGGGATTCAGTTGTCTGAAAAAACGCGTTTATTTCGGGCTGAAAACACGTTTTGCAGAGTGTACTGTTACTGCCCCATAACTTACATGGGGTTGACCAAACTTGCGGAAACATGTTTATTTCTGCTGAAAAACACGTTTTGACCCTTTCTGCGCACTGGGGTTAAGATCTGAGTGTGTGGGCTCTTCTGAGCCTTGCTGCTACATGGGGATTCAGTTGTCTGAAAAAACGCGTTTATTTTGGGCTGAAAAACACGTTTTGAAAAGTGTACTGTTACTGCCCAATAACTTACATGGGGTTGACCAAACTTGCAGGAAAACATGTTTTGACACTTTCAGCACACTGGGGTTAAGATCTGAGTGTGTGGGCTCTTCTGAGCCTTGTTGCTACATGGGGATTCATTTGTCTGAAAAAACGTGTTTATTTCGGGCTGAAAAACACGTTTTGAAAAGTGTACTGTTACTGCCCCATAACTTACATGGGGTTGACCAAACTTGCAGAAACATGTTTATTTCTGCTGAAAAACATGTTTTGACACTTTCAGCACACTGGGGTTAAGATCTGAGTGTGTGGGCTCTTCTGAGCCTTGCTGCTACATGGGTATTCAGTTGTCTGAAAAAACGCGTTTATTTCGGGCTGAAAAACACGTTTTGAAAAGTGTACTGTTACTGCCCCATAACTTACATGGGGTTGACCAAACTTGCAGAAACATGTTTATTTCTGCTGAAAAACATGTTTTGACACTTTCAGCACACTGGGGTTAAGATCTGAGTGTGTGGGCTCTTCTGAGCCTTGCTGCTACATGGGTATTCAGTTGTCTGAAAAAACGCGTTTATTTCGGGCTGAAAAACACGTTTTGAAAAGTGTACTGTTACTGCCCCATAACTTACATGGGGTTGACCAAACTTGCAGAAACATGTTTATTTCTGCTGAAAAACATGTTTTGACACTTTCAGCACACTGGGGTTAAGATCTGAGTGTGTGGGCTCTTCTGAGCCTTGTTGCTACATGGGGATTCAGTTGTCTGAAAAAACGCGTTTATTTCGGGCTGAAAAACACGTTTTGAAAAGTGTACTGTTACTGCCCCATAACTTACATGGGGTTGACCAAACTTGCAGAAACATGTTTATTTCTGCTGAAAAACATGTTTTGATACTTTCAGCACACTGGGGTTAAGATCTGAGTGTGTGGGCTCTTCTGAGCCTTGTTGCTACATGGGGATTCAGTTGTCTGAAAAAACGCGTTTATTTCGGGCTGAAAAACACGTTTTGAAAAGTGTACTGTTACTGCCCCATAACTTACATGGGGTTGACCAAACTTGCAGAAACATGTTTATTTCTGCTGAAAAACATGTTTTGACACTTTCAGCACACTGGGGTTAAGATCTGAGTGTGTGGGCTCTTCTGAGCCTTGCTGCTACATGGGTATTCAGTTGTCTGAAAAAACGCGTTTATTTCGGGCTGAAAAACACGTTTTGAAAAGTGTACTGTTACTGCCCCATAACTTACATGGGGTTGACCAAACTTGCAGAAACATGTTTATTTCTGCTGAAAAACATGTTTTGACACTTTCAGCACACTGGGGTTAAGATCTGAGTGTGTGGGCTCTTCTGAGCCTTGCTGCTACATGGGTATTCAGTTGTCTGAAAAAACGCGTTTATTTCGGGCTGAAAAACACGTTTTGAAAAGTGTACTGTTACTGCCCCATAACTTACATGGGGTTGACCAAACTTGCAGAAACATGTTTATTTCTGCTGAAAAACATGTTTTGACACTTTCAGCACACTGGGGTTAAGATCTGAGTGTGTGGGCTCTTCTGAGCCTTGTTGCTACATGGGGATTCAGTTGTCTGAAAAAACGCGTTTATTTCGGGCTGAAAAACACGTTTTGAAAAGTGTACTGTTACTGCCCCATAACTTACATGGGGTTGACCAAACTTGCAGAAACATGTTTATTTCTGCTGAAAAACATGTTTTGACACTTTCAGCACACTGGGGTTAAGATCTGAGTGTGTGGGCTCTTCTGAGCCTTGTTGCTACATGGGGATTCAGTTGTCTGAAAAAACGCGTTTATTTCGGGCTGAAAAACACGTTTTGAAAAGTGTACTGTTACTGCCCCATAACTTACATGGGGTTGACCAAACTTGCAGAAACATGTTTATTTCTGCTGAAAAACATGTTTTGACACTTTCAGCACACTGGGGTTAAGATCTGAGTGTGTGGGCTCTTCTGAGCCTTGTTGCTACATGGGGATTCAGTTGTCTGAAAAAACGCGTTTATTTCGGGCTGAAAAACACGTTTTGAAAAGTGTACTGTTACTGCCCCATAACTTACATGGGGTTGACCAAACTTGCAGAAACATGTTTAGTTCTGCTGAAAAACATGTTTTGATACTTTCAGCACACTGGGGTTAAGATCTGAGTGTGTGGGCTCTTCTGAGCCTTGCTGCTACATGGGTATTCAGTTGTCTGAAAAAACGCGTTTATTTCGGGCTGAAAAACACGTTTTGAAAAGTGTACTGTTACTGCCCCATAACTTACATGGGGTTGACCAAACTTGCAGAAACATGTTTATTTCTGCTGAAAAACACGTTTTGACCCTTTCTGCACACTGGGGTTAAGATCTGAGTGTGTGGGCTCTTCTGAGCCTTGCTGCTACATGGGGATTCAGTTGTCTGAAAAAACGCGTTTATTTCGGGCTGAAAAACACGTTTTGAAAAGTGTACTGTTACTGCCCAATAACTTACATGGGGTTGACCAAACTTGCAGAAACATGTTTATTTCTGCTGAAAAACATGTTTTGACACTTTCAGCACACTGGGGTTAAGATCTGAGTGTGTGGGCTCTTCTGAGCCTTGTTGCTACATGGGGATTCAGTTGTCTGAAAAAACGCGTTTATTTCGGGCTGAAAAACACGTTTTGAAAAGTGTACTGTTACTGCCCCATAACTTACATGGGGTTGACCAAACTTGCAGAAACATGTTTATTTCTGCTGAAAAACATGTTTTGACACTTTCAGCACACTGGGGTTAAGATCTGAGTGTGTGGGCTCTTCTGAGCCTTGCTGCTACATGGGGATTCAGTTGTCTGAAAAAACGCGTTTATTTCGGGCTGAAAAACACGTTTTGCAGAGTGTACTGTTACTGCCCCATAACTTACATGGGGTTGACCAAACTTGCAGAAACATGTTTATTTCTGCTGAAAAACACGTTTTGACCCTTTCTGCACACTGGGGTTAAGATCTGAGTGTGTGGGCTCTTCTGAGCCTTGCTGCTACATGGGGATTCAGTTGTCTGAAAAAACGCGTTTATTTCGGGCTGAAAAACACGTTTTGAAAAGTGTACTGTTACTGCCCCATAACTTACATGGGGTTGACCAAACTTGCAGAAACATGTTTATTTCTGCTGAAAAACATGTTTTGACACTTTCAGCACACTGGGGTTAAGATCTGAGTGTGTGGGCTCTTCTGAGCCTTGCTGCTACATGGGTATTCAGTTGTCTGAAAAAACGCGTTTATTTCGGGCTGAAAAACACGTTTTGAAAAGTGTACTGTTACTGCCCCATAACTTACATGGGGTTGACCAAACTTGCAGAAACATGTTTATTTCTGCTGAAAAACATGTTTTGACACTTTCAGCACACTGGGGTTAAGATCTGAGTGTGTGGGCTCTTCTGAGCCTTGCTGCTACATGGGGATTCAGTTGTCTGAAAAAACGCGTTTATTTCGGGCTGAAAAACACGTTTTGCAGAGTGTACTGTTACTGCCCCATAACTTACATGGGGTTGACCAAACTTGCAGAAACATGTTTATTTCTGCTGAAAAACATGTTTTGACACTTTCAGCACACTGGGGTTAAGATCTGAGTGTGTGGGCTCTTCTGAGCCTTGTTGCTACATGGGGATTCAGTTGTCTGAAAAAACGCGTTTATTTCGGGCTGAAAAACACGTTTTGCAGAGTGTACTGTTACTGCCCCATAACTTACATGGGGTTGACCAAACTTGCAGAAACATGTTTATTTCTGCTGAAAAACACGTTTTGACCCTTTCTGCACACTGGGGTTAAGATCTGAGTGTGTGGGCTCTTCTGAGCCTTGCTGCTACATGGGGATTCAGTTGTCTGAAAAAACGCGTTTATTTCGGGCTGAAAAACACGTTTTGAAAAGTGTACTGTTACTGCCCAATAACTTACATGGGGTTGACCAAACTTGCAGAAACATGTTTATTTCTGCTGAAAAACATGTTTTGACACTTTCAGCACACTGGGGTTAAGATCTGAGTGTGTGGGCTCTTCTGAGCCTTGTTGCTACATGGGGATTCATTTGTCTGAAAAAACGCGTTTATTTCGGGCTGAAAAACACGTTTTGAAAAGTGTACTGTTACTGCCCCATAACTTACATGGGGTTGACCAAACTTGCAGAAACATGTTTATTTCTGCTGAAAAACATGTTTTGACACTTTCAGCACACTGGGGTTAAGATCTGAGTGTGTGGGCTCTTCTGAGCCTTGTTGCTACATGGGGATTCAGTTGTCTGAAAAAACGCGTTTATTTCGGGCTGAAAAACACGTTTTGAAAAGTGTACTGTTACTGCCCCATAACTTACATGGGGTTGACCAAACTTGCAGAAACATGTTTATTTCTGCTGAAAAACATGTTTTGACACTTTCAGCACACTGGGGTTAAGATCTGAGTGTGTGGGCTCTTCTGAGCCTTGTTGCTACATGGGGATTCAGTTGTCTGAAAAAACGCGTTTATTTCGGGCTGAAAAACACGTTTTGAAAAGTGTACTGTTACTGCCCCATAACTTACATGGGGTTGACCAAACTTGCAGAAACATGTTTATTTCTGCTGAAAAACATGTTTTGATACTTTCAGCACACTGGGGTTAAGATCTGAGTGTGTGGGCTCTTCTGAGCCTTGCTGCTACATGGGTATTCAGTTGTCTGAAAAAACGCGTTTATTTCGGGCTGAAAAACACGTTTTGAAAAGTGTACTGTTACTGCCCCATAACTTACATGGGGTTGACCAAACTTGCAGAAACATGTTTATTTCTGCTGAAAAACATGTTTTGACACTTTCAGCACACTGGGGTTAAGATCTGAGTGTGTGGGCTCTTCTGAGCCTTGTTGCTACATGGGGATTCAGTTGTCTGAAAAAACGCGTTTATTTCGGGCTGAAAAACACGTTTTGAAAAGTGTACTGTTACTGCCCCATAACTTACATGGGGTTGACCAAACTTGCAGAAACATGTTTATTTCTGCTGAAAAACATGTTTTGACACTTTCAGCACACTGGGGTTAAGATCTGAGTGTGTGGGCTCTTCTGAGCCTTGCTGCTACATGGGGATTCAGTTGTCTGAAAAAACGCGTTTATTTCGGGCTGAAAAACACGTTTTGCAGAGTGTACTGTTACTGCCCCATAACTTACATGGGGTTGACCAAACTTGCAGAAACATGTTTATTTCTGCTGAAAAACACGTTTTGACCCTTTCTGCACACTGGGGTTAAGATCTGAGTGTGTGGGCTCTTCTGAGCCTTGCTGCTACATGGGGATTCAGTTGTCTGAAAAAACGCGTTTATTTCGGGCTGAAAAACACGTTTTGAAAAGTGTACTGTTACTGCCCCATAACTTACATGGGGTTGACCAAACTTGCAGAAACATGTTTATTTCTGCTGAAAAACACGTTTTGACCCTTTCTGCACACTGGGGTTAAGATCTGAGTGTGTGGGCTCTTCTGAGCCTTGCTGCTACATGGGGATTCAGTTGTCTGAAAAAACGCGTTTATTTCGGGCTGAAAAACACGTTTTGAAAAGTGTACTGTTACTGCCCAATAACTTACATGGGGTTGACCAAACTTGCAGAAACATGTTTATTTCTGCTGAAAAACATGTTTTGACACTTTCAGCACACTGGGGTTAAGATCTGAGTGTGTGGGCTCTTCTGAGCCTTGTTGCTACATGGGGATTCAGTTGTCTGAAAAAACGCGTTTATTTCGGGCTGAAAAACACGTTTTGAAAAGTGTACTGTTACTGCCCCATAACTTACATGGGGTTGACCAAACTTGCAGAAACATGTTTATTTCTGCTGAAAAACATGTTTTGACACTTTCAGCACACTGGGGTTAAGATCTGAGTGTGTGGGCTCTTCTGAGCCTTGTTGCTACATGGGGATTCAGTTGTCTGAAAAAACGCGTTTATTTCGGGCTGAAAAACACGTTTTGAAAAGTGTACTGTTACTGCCCCATAACTTACATGGGGTTGACCAAACTTGCAGAAACATGTTTATTTCTGCTGAAAAACATGTTTTGATACTTTCAGCACACTGGGGTTAAGATCTGAGTGTGTGGGCTCTTCTGAGCCTTGCTGCTACATGGGTATTCAGTTGTCTGAAAAAACGCGTTTATTTCGGGCTGAAAAACACGTTTTGAAAAGTGTACTGTTACTGCCCCATAACTTACATGGGGTTGACCAAACTTGCAGAAACATGTTTATTTCTGCTGAAAAACATGTTTTGACACTTTCAGCACACTGGGGTTAAGATCTGAGTGTGTGGGCTCTTCTGAGCCTTGCTGCTACATGGGGATTCAGTTGTCTGAAAAAACGCGTTTATTTCGGGCTGAAAAACACGTTTTGCAGAGTGTACTGTTACTGCCCCATAACTTACATGGGGTTGACCAAACTTGCAGAAACATGTTTATTTCTGCTGAAAAACACGTTTTGACCCTTTCTGCACACTGGGGTTAAGATCTGAGTGTGTGGGCTCTTCTGAGCCTTGCTGCTACATGGGGATTCAGTTGTCTGAAAAAACGCGTTTATTTCGGGCTGAAAAACACGTTTTGAAAAGTGTACTGTTACTGCCCCATAACTTACATGGGGTTGACCAAACTTGCAGAAACATGTTTATTTCTGCTGAAAAACATGTTTTGACACTTTCAGCACACTGGGGTTAAGATCTGAGTGTGTGGGCTCTTCTGAGCCTTGCTGCTACATGGGTATTCAGTTGTCTGAAAAAACGCGTTTATTTCGGGCTGAAAAACACGTTTTGAAAAGTGTACTGTTACTGCCCCATAACTTACATGGGGTTGACCAAACTTGCAGAAACATGTTTATTTCTGCTGAAAAACATGTTTTGACACTTTCAACACACTGGGGTTAAGATCTGAGTGTGTGGGCTCTTCTGAGCCTTGTTGCTACATGGGTATTCAGTTGTCTGAAAAAACGCGTTTATTTCGGGCTGAAAAACACGTTTTGAAAAGTGTACTGTTCCTGCCCCATAACTTACATGGGGTTGACCAAACTTGCAGAAACATGTTTATTTCTGCTGAAAAACACGTTTTGACACTTTCAACACACTGGGGTTAAGATCTGAGTGTGTGGGCTCTTCTGAGCCTTGTTGCTACATGGGGATTCAGTTGTCTGAAAAAACGCGTTTATTTCGGGCTGAAAAACACGTTTTGAAAAGTGTACTGTTACTGCCCCATAACTTACATGGGGTTGACCAAACTTGCAGAAACATGTTTATTTCTGCTGAAAAACATGTTTTGATACTTTCAGCACACTGGGGTTAAGATCTGAGTGTGTGGGCTCTTCTGAGCCTTGCTGCTACATGGGGATTCAGTTGTCTGAAAAAACGCGTTTATTTCGGGCTGAAAAACACGTTTTGCAGAGTGTACTGTTACTGCCCCATAACTTACATGGGGTTGACCAAACTTGCAGAAACATGTTTATTTCTGCTGAAAAACACGTTTTGACCCTTTCTGCACACTGGGGTTAAGATCTGAGTGTGTGGGCTCTTCTGAGCCTTGCTGCTACATGGGGATTCAGTTGTCTGAAAAAACGCGTTTATTTCGGGCTGAAAAACACGTTTTGAAAAGTGTACTGTTACTGCCCAATAACTTACATGGGGTTGACCAAACTTGCAGAAACATGTTTATTTCTGCTGAAAAACATGTTTTGACACTTTCAGCACACTGGGGTTAAGATCTGAGTGTGTGGGCTCTTCTGAGCCTTGTTGCTACATGGGGATTCAGTTGTCTGAAAAAACGCGTTTATTTCGGGCTGAAAAACACGTTTTGAAAAGTGTACTGTTACTGCCCCATAACTTACATGGGGTTGACCAAACTTGCAGAAACATGTTTATTTCTGCTGAAAAACATGTTTTGACACTTTCAGCACACTGGGGTTAAGATCTGAGTGTGTGGGCTCTTCTGAGCCTTGTTGCTACATGGGGATTCAGTTGTCTGAAAAAACGCGTTTATTTCGGGCTGAAAAACACGTTTTGAAAAGTGTACTGTTACTGCCCCATAACTTACATGGGGTTGACCAAACTTGCAGAAACATGTTTATTTCTGCTGAAAAACATGTTTTGATACTTTCAGCACACTGGGGTTAAGATCTGAGTGTGTGGGCTCTTCTGAGCCTTGCTGCTACATGGGTATTCAGTTGTCTGAAAAAACGCGTTTATTTCGGGCTGAAAAACACGTTTTGAAAAGTGTACTGTTACTGCCCCATAACTTACATGGGGTTGACCAAACTTGCAGAAACATGTTTATTTCTGCTGAAAAACATGTTTTGACACTTTCAGCACACTGGGGTTAAGATCTGAGTGTGTGGGCTCTTCTGAGCCTTGCTGCTACATGGGGATTCAGTTGTCTGAAAAAACGCGTTTATTTCGGGCTGAAAAACACGTTTTGCAGAGTGTACTGTTACTGCCCCATAACTTACATGGGGTTGACCAAACTTGCAGAAACATGTTTATTTCTGCTGAAAAACACGTTTTGACCCTTTCTGCACACTGGGGTTAAGATCTGAGTGTGTGGGCTCTTCTGAGCCTTGCTGCTACATGGGGATTCAGTTGTCTGAAAAAACGCGTTTATTTCGGGCTGAAAAACACGTTTTGAAAAGTGTACTGTTACTGCCCCATAACTTACATGGGGTTGACCAAACTTGCAGAAACATGTTTATTTCTGCTGAAAAACATGTTTTGACACTTTCAGCACACTGGGGTTAAGATCTGAGTGTGTGGGCTCTTCTGAGCCTTGCTGCTACATGGGTATTCAGTTGTCTGAAAAAACGCGTTTATTTCGGGCTGAAAAACACGTTTTGAAAAGTGTACTGTTACTGCCCCATAACTTACATGGGGTTGACCAAACTTGCAGAAACATGTTTATTTCTGCTGAAAAACATGTTTTGACACTTTCAGCACACTGGGGTTAAGATCTGAGTGTGTGGGCTCTTCTGAGCCTTGTTGCTACATGGGGATTCAGTTGTCTGAAAAAACGCGTTTATTTCGGGCTGAAAAACACGTTTTGCAGAGTGTACTGTTACTGCCCCATAACTTACATGGGGTTGACCAAACTTGCAGAAACATGTTTATTTCTGCTGAAAAACACGTTTTGACCCTTTCTGCACACTGGGGTTAAGATCTGAGTGTGTGGGCTCTTCTGAGCCTTGCTGCTACATGGGGATTCAGTTGTCTGAAAAAACGCGTTTATTTCGGGCTGAAAAACACGTTTTGAAAAGTGTACTGTTACTGCCCAATAACTTACATGGGGTTGACCAAACTTGCAGAAACATGTTTATTTCTGCTGAAAAACATGTTTTGACACTTTCAGCACACTGGGGTTAAGATCTGAGTGTGTGGGCTCTTCTGAGCCTTGTTGCTACATGGGGATTCATTTGTCTGAAAAAACGCGTTTATTTCGGGCTGAAAAACACGTTTTGAAAAGTGTACTGTTACTGCCCCATAACTTACATGGGGTTGACCAAACTTGCAGAAACATGTTTATTTCTGCTGAAAAACATGTTTTGACACTTTCAGCACACTGGGGTTAAGATCTGAGTGTGTGGGCTCTTCTGAGCCTTGTTGCTACATGGGGATTCAGTTGTCTGAAAAAACGCGTTTATTTCGGGCTGAAAAACACGTTTTGAAAAGTGTACTGTTACTGCCCCATAACTTACATGGGGTTGACCAAACTTGCAGAAACATGTTTATTTCTGCTGAAAAACATGTTTTGACACTTTCAGCACACTGGGGTTAAGATCTGAGTGTGTGGGCTCTTCTGAGCCTTGTTGCTACATGGGGATTCAGTTGTCTGAAAAAACGCGTTTATTTCGGGCTGAAAAACACGTTTTGAAAAGTGTACTGTTACTGCCCCATAACTTACATGGGGTTGACCAAACTTGCAGAAACATGTTTATTTCTGCTGAAAAACATGTTTTGATACTTTCAGCACACTGGGGTTAAGATCTGAGTGTGTGGGCTCTTCTGAGCCTTGCTGCTACATGGGTATTCAGTTGTCTGAAAAAACGCGTTTATTTCGGGCTGAAAAACACGTTTTGAAAAGTGTACTGTTACTGCCCCATAACTTACATGGGGTTGACCAAACTTGCAGAAACATGTTTATTTCTGCTGAAAAACATGTTTTGACACTTTCAGCACACTGGGGTTAAGATCTGAGTGTGTGGGCTCTTCTGAGCCTTGTTGCTACATGGGGATTCAGTTGTCTGAAAAAACGCGTTTATTTCGGGCTGAAAAACACGTTTTGAAAAGTGTACTGTTACTGCCCCATAACTTACATGGGGTTGACCAAACTTGCAGAAACATGTTTATTTCTGCTGAAAAACATGTTTTGACACTTTCAGCACACTGGGGTTAAGATCTGAGTGTGTGGGCTCTTCTGAGCCTTGCTGCTACATGGGGATTCAGTTGTCTGAAAAAACGCGTTTATTTCGGGCTGAAAAACACGTTTTGCAGAGTGTACTGTTACTGCCCCATAACTTACATGGGGTTGACCAAACTTGCAGAAACATGTTTATTTCTGCTGAAAAACACGTTTTGACCCTTTCTGCACACTGGGGTTAAGATCTGAGTGTGTGGGCTCTTCTGAGCCTTGCTGCTACATGGGGATTCAGTTGTCTGAAAAAACGCGTTTATTTCGGGCTGAAAAACACGTTTTGAAAAGTGTACTGTTACTGCCCCATAACTTACATGGGGTTGACCAAACTTGCAGAAACATGTTTATTTCTGCTGAAAAACACGTTTTGACCCTTTCTGCACACTGGGGTTAAGATCTGAGTGTGTGGGCTCTTCTGAGCCTTGCTGCTACATGGGGATTCAGTTGTCTGAAAAAACGCGTTTATTTCGGGCTGAAAAACACGTTTTGAAAAGTGTACTGTTACTGCCCAATAACTTACATGGGGTTGACCAAACTTGCAGAAACATGTTTATTTCTGCTGAAAAACATGTTTTGACACTTTCAGCACACTGGGGTTAAGATCTGAGTGTGTGGGCTCTTCTGAGCCTTGTTGCTACATGGGGATTCAGTTGTCTGAAAAAACGCGTTTATTTCGGGCTGAAAAACACGTTTTGAAAAGTGTACTGTTACTGCCCCATAACTTACATGGGGTTGACCAAACTTGCAGAAACATGTTTATTTCTGCTGAAAAACATGTTTTGACACTTTCAGCACACTGGGGTTAAGATCTGAGTGTGTGGGCTCTTCTGAGCCTTGTTGCTACATGGGGATTCAGTTGTCTGAAAAAACGCGTTTATTTCGGGCTGAAAAACACGTTTTGAAAAGTGTACTGTTACTGCCCCATAACTTACATGGGGTTGACCAAACTTGCAGAAACATGTTTATTTCTGCTGAAAAACATGTTTTGATACTTTCAGCACACTGGGGTTAAGATCTGAGTGTGTGGGCTCTTCTGAGCCTTGCTGCTACATGGGTATTCAGTTGTCTGAAAAAACGCGTTTATTTCGGGCTGAAAAACACGTTTTGAAAAGTGTACTGTTACTGCCCCATAACTTACATGGGGTTGACCAAACTTGCAGAAACATGTTTATTTCTGCTGAAAAACATGTTTTGACACTTTCAGCACACTGGGGTTAAGATCTGAGTGTGTGGGCTCTTCTGAGCCTTGCTGCTACATGGGGATTCAGTTGTCTGAAAAAACGCGTTTATTTCGGGCTGAAAAACACGTTTTGCAGAGTGTACTGTTACTGCCCCATAACTTACATGGGGTTGACCAAACTTGCAGAAACATGTTTATTTCTGCTGAAAAACACGTTTTGACCCTTTCTGCACACTGGGGTTAAGATCTGAGTGTGTGGGCTCTTCTGAGCCTTGCTGCTACATGGGGATTCAGTTGTCTGAAAAAACGCGTTTATTTCGGGCTGAAAAACACGTTTTGAAAAGTGTACTGTTACTGCCCCATAACTTACATGGGGTTGACCAAACTTGCAGAAACATGTTTATTTCTGCTGAAAAACATGTTTTGACACTTTCAGCACACTGGGGTTAAGATCTGAGTGTGTGGGCTCTTCTGAGCCTTGCTGCTACATGGGTATTCAGTTGTCTGAAAAAACGCGTTTATTTCGGGCTGAAAAACACGTTTTGAAAAGTGTACTGTTACTGCCCCATAACTTACATGGGGTTGACCAAACTTGCAGAAACATGTTTATTTCTGCTGAAAAACATGTTTTGACACTTTCAACACACTGGGGTTAAGATCTGAGTGTGTGGGCTCTTCTGAGCCTTGTTGCTACATGGGTATTCAGTTGTCTGAAAAAACGCGTTTATTTCGGGCTGAAAAACACGTTTTGAAAAGTGTACTGTTACTGCCCCATAACTTACATGGGGTTGACCAAACTTGCAGAAACATGTTTATTTCTGCTGAAAAACACGTTTTGACACTTTCAACACACTGGGGTTAAGATCTGAGTGTGTGGGCTCTTCTGAGCCTTGTTGCTACATGGGGATTCAGTTGTCTGAAAAAACGCGTTTATTTCGGGCTGAAAAACACGTTTTGAAAAGTGTACTGTTACTGCCCCATAACTTACATGGGGTTGACCAAACTTGCAGAAACATGTTTATTTCTGCTGAAAAACATGTTTTGATACTTTCAGCACACTGGGGTTAAGATCTGAGTGTGTGGGCTCTTCTGAGCCTTGCTGCTACATGGGGATTCAGTTGTCTGAAAAAACGCGTTTATTTCGGGCTGAAAAACACGTTTTGCAGAGTGTACTGTTACTGCCCCATAACTTACATGGGGTTGACCAAACTTGCAGAAACATGTTTATTTCTGCTGAAAAACACGTTTTGACCCTTTCTGCACACTGGGGTTAAGATCTGAGTGTGTGGGCTCTTCTGAGCCTTGCTGCTACATGGGGATTCAGTTGTCTGAAAAAACGCGTTTATTTCGGGCTGAAAAACACGTTTTGAAAAGTGTACTGTTACTGCCCAATAACTTACATGGGGTTGACCAAACTTGCAGAAACATGTTTATTTCTGCTGAAAAACATGTTTTGACACTTTCAGCACACTGGGGTTAAGATCTGAGTGTGTGGGCTCTTCTGAGCCTTGTTGCTACATGGGGATTCAGTTGTCTGAAAAAACGCGTTTATTTCGGGCTGAAAAACACGTTTTGAAAAGTGTACTGTTACTGCCCCATAACTTACATGGGGTTGACCAAACTTGCAGAAACATGTTTATTTCTGCTGAAAAACATGTTTTGACACTTTCAGCACACTGGGGTTAAGATCTGAGTGTGTGGGCTCTTCTGAGCCTTGTTGCTACATGGGGATTCAGTTGTCTGAAAAAACGCGTTTATTTCGGGCTGAAAAACACGTTTTGAAAAGTGTACTGTTACTGCCCCATAACTTACATGGGGTTGACCAAACTTGCAGAAACATGTTTATTTCTGCTGAAAAACATGTTTTGATACTTTCAGCACACTGGGGTTAAGATCTGAGTGTGTGGGCTCTTCTGAGCCTTGCTGCTACATGGGTATTCAGTTGTCTGAAAAAACGCGTTTATTTCGGGCTGAAAAACACGTTTTGAAAAGTGTACTGTTACTGCCCCATAACTTACATGGGGTTGACCAAACTTGCAGAAACATGTTTATTTCTGCTGAAAAACATGTTTTGACACTTTCAGCACACTGGGGTTAAGATCTGAGTGTGTGGGCTCTTCTGAGCCTTGCTGCTACATGGGGATTCAGTTGTCTGAAAAAACGCGTTTATTTCGGGCTGAAAAACACGTTTTGCAGAGTGTACTGTTACTGCCCCATAACTTACATGGGGTTGACCAAACTTGCAGAAACATGTTTATTTCTGCTGAAAAACACGTTTTGACCCTTTCTGCACACTGGGGTTAAGATCTGAGTGTGTGGGCTCTTCTGAGCCTTGCTGCTACATGGGGATTCAGTTGTCTGAAAAAACGCGTTTATTTCGGGCTGAAAAACACGTTTTGAAAAGTGTACTGTTACTGCCCCATAACTTACATGGGGTTGACCAAACTTGCAGAAACATGTTTATTTCTGCTGAAAAACATGTTTTGACACTTTCAGCACACTGGGGTTAAGATCTGAGTGTGTGGGCTCTTCTGAGCCTTGCTGCTACATGGGTATTCAGTTGTCTGAAAAAACGCGTTTATTTCGGGCTGAAAAACACGTTTTGAAAAGTGTACTGTTACTGCCCCATAACTTACATGGGGTTGACCAAACTTGCAGAAACATGTTTATTTCTGCTGAAAAACATGTTTTGACACTTTCAACACACTGGGGTTAAGATCTGAGTGTGTGGGCTCTTCTGAGCCTTGTTGCTACATGGGTATTCAGTTGTCTGAAAAAACGCGTTTATTTCGGGCTGAAAAACACGTTTTGAAAAGTGTACTGTTACTGCCCCATAACTTACATGGGGTTGACCAAACTTGCAGAAACATGTTTATTTCTGCTGAAAAACACGTTTTGACACTTTCAACACACTGGGGTTAAGATCTGAGTGTGTGGGCTCTTCTGAGCCTTGTTGCTACATGGGGATTCAGTTGTCTGAAAAAACGCGTTTATTTCGGGCTGAAAAACACGTTTTGAAAAGTGTACTGTTACTGCCCCATAACTTACATGGGGTTGACCAAACTTGCAGAAACATGTTTATTTCTGCTGAAAAACATGTTTTGATACTTTCAGCACACTGGGGTTAAGATCTGAGTGTGTGGGCTCTTCTGAGCCTTGCTGCTACATGGGGATTCAGTTGTCTGAAAAAACGCGTTTATTTCGGGCTGAAAAACACGTTTTGCAGAGTGTACTGTTACTGCCCCATAACTTACATGGGGTTGACCAAACTTGCAGAAACATGTTTATTTCTGCTGAAAAACACGTTTTGACCCTTTCTGCACACTGGGGTTAAGATCTGAGTGTGTGGGCTCTTCTGAGCCTTGCTGCTACATGGGGATTCAGTTGTCTGAAAAAACGCGTTTATTTCGGGCTGAAAAACACGTTTTGAAAAGTGTACTGTTACTGCCCAATAACTTACATGGGGTTGACCAAACTTGCAGAAACATGTTTATTTCTGCTGAAAAACATGTTTTGACACTTTCAGCACACTGGGGTTAAGATCTGAGTGTGTGGGCTCTTCTGAGCCTTGTTGCTACATGGGGATTCATTTGTCTGAAAAAACGCGTTTATTTCGGGCTGAAAAACACGTTTTGAAAAGTGTACTGTTACTGCCCCATAACTTACATGGGGTTGACCAAACTTGCAGAAACATGTTTATTTCTGCTGAAAAACATGTTTTGACACTTTCAGCACACTGGGGTTAAGATCTGAGTGTGTGGGCTCTTCTGAGCCTTGTTGCTACATGGGGATTCAGTTGTCTGAAAAAACGCGTTTATTTCGGGCTGAAAAACACGTTTTGAAAAGTGTACTGTTACTGCCCCATAACTTACATGGGGTTGACCAAACTTGCAGAAACATGTTTATTTCTGCTGAAAAACATGTTTTGACACTTTCAGCACACTGGGGTTAAGATCTGAGTGTGTGGGCTCTTCTGAGCCTTGTTGCTACATGGGGATTCAGTTGTCTGAAAAAACGCGTTTATTTCGGGCTGAAAAACACGTTTTGAAAAGTGTACTGTTACTGCCCCATAACTTACATGGGGTTGACCAAACTTGCAGAAACATGTTTATTTCTGCTGAAAAACATGTTTTGATACTTTCAGCACACTGGGGTTAAGATCTGAGTGTGTGGGCTCTTCTGAGCCTTGCTGCTACATGGGTATTCAGTTGTCTGAAAAAACGCGTTTATTTCGGGCTGAAAAACACGTTTTGAAAAGTGTACTGTTACTGCCCCATAACTTACATGGGGTTGACCAAACTTGCAGAAACATGTTTATTTCTGCTGAAAAACATGTTTTGACACTTTCAGCACACTGGGGTTAAGATCTGAGTGTGTGGGCTCTTCTGAGCCTTGTTGCTACATGGGGATTCAGTTGTCTGAAAAAACGCGTTTATTTCGGGCTGAAAAACACGTTTTGAAAAGTGTACTGTTACTGCCCCATAACTTACATGGGGTTGACCAAACTTGCAGAAACATGTTTATTTCTGCTGAAAAACATGTTTTGACACTTTCAGCACACTGGGGTTAAGATCTGAGTGTGTGGGCTCTTCTGAGCCTTGCTGCTACATGGGTATTCAGTTGTCTGAAAAAACGCGTTTATTTCGGGCTGAAAAACACGTTTTGAAAAGTGTACTGTTACTGCCCCATAACTTACATGGGGTTGACCAAACTTGCAGAAACATGTTTATTTCTGCTGAAAAACATGTTTTGACACTTTCAGCACACTGGGGTTAAGATCTGAGTGTGTGGGCTCTTCTGAGCCTTGTTGCTACATGGGGATTCAGTTGTCTGAAAAAACGCGTTTATTTCGGGCTGAAAAACACGTTTTGAAAAGTGTACTGTTACTGCCCCATAACTTACATGGGGTTGACCAAACTTGCAGAAACATGTTTATTTCTGCTGAAAAACATGTTTTGACACTTTCAGCACACTGGGGTTAAGATCTGAGTGTGTGGGCTCTTCTGAGCCTTGTTGCTACATGGGGATTCAGTTGTCTGAAAAAACGCGTTTATTTCGGGCTGAAAAACACGTTTTGAAAAGTGTACTGTTACTGCCCCATAACTTACATGGGGTTGACCAAACTTGCAGAAACATGTTTATTTCTGCTGAAAAACATGTTTTGACACTTTCAGCACACTGGGGTTAAGATCTGAGTGTGTGGGCTCTTCTGAGCCTTGTTGCTACATGGGGATTCAGTTGTCTGAAAAAACGCGTTTATTTCGGGCTGAAAAACACGTTTTGAAAAGTGTACTGTTACTGCCCCATAACTTACATGGGGTTGACCAAACTTGCAGAAACATGTTTATTTCTGCTGAAAAACATGTTTTGATACTTTCAGCACACTGGGATTAAGATCTGAGTGTGTGGGCTCTTCTGAGCCTTGCTGCTACATGGGTATTCAGTTGTCTGAAAAAACGCGTTTATTTCGGGCTGAAAAACACGTTTTGAAAAGTGTACTGTTACTGCCCCATAACTTACATGGGGTTGACCAAACTTGCAGAAACATGTTTATTTCTGCTGAAAAACATGTTTTGACACTTTCAGCACACTGGGGTTAAGATCTGAGTGTGTGGGCTCTTCTGAGCCTTGTTGCTACATGGGGATTCAGTTGTCTGAAAAAACGCGTTTATTTCGGGCTGAAAAACACGTTTTGAAAAGTGTACTGTTACTGCCCCATAACTTACATGGGGTTGACCAAACTTGCAGAAACATGTTTATTTCTGCTGAAAAACATGTTTTGACACTTTCAGCACACTGGGGTTAAGATCTGAGTGTGTGGGCTCTTCTGAGCCTTGCTGCTACATGGGGATTCAGTTGTCTGAAAAAACGCGTTTATTTCGGGCTGAAAAACACGTTTTGCAGAGTGTACTGTTACTGCCCCATAACTTACATGGGGTTGACCAAACTTGCAGAAACATGTTTATTTCTGCTGAAAAACACGTTTTGACCCTTTCTGCACACTGGGGTTAAGATCTGAGTGTGTGGGCTCTTCTGAGCCTTGCTGCTACATGGGGATTCAGTTGTCTGAAAAAACGCGTTTATTTCGGGCTGAAAAACACGTTTTGAAAAGTGTACTGTTACTGCCCCATAACTTACATGGGGTTGACCAAACTTGCAGAAACATGTTTATTTCTGCTGAAAAACATGTTTTGACACTTTCAGCACACTGGGGTTAAGATCTGAGTGTGTGGGCTCTTCTGAGCCTTGCTGCTACATGGGTATTCAGTTGTCTGAAAAAACGCGTTTATTTCGGGCTGAAAAACACGTTTTGAAAAGTGTACTGTTACTGCCCCATAACTTACATGGGGTTGACCAAACTTGCAGAAACATGTTTATTTCTGCTGAAAAACACGTTTTGACACTTTCAACACACTGGGGTTAAGATCTGAGTGTGTGGGCTCTTCTGAGCCTTGTTGCTACATGGGGATTCAGTTGTCTGAAAAAACGCGTTTATTTCGGGCTGAAAAACACGTTTTGAAAAGTGTACTGTTACTGCCCCATAACTTACATGGGGTTGACCAAACTTGCAGAAACATGTTTATTTCTGCTGAAAAACATGTTTTGATACTTTCAGCACACTGGGGTTAAGATCTGAGTGTGTGGGCTCTTCTGAGCCTTGCTGCTACATGGGGATTCAGTTGTCTGAAAAAACGCGTTTATTTCGGGCTGAAAAACACGTTTTGCAGAGTGTACTGTTACTGCCCCATAACTTACATGGGGTTGACCAAACTTGCAGAAACATGTTTATTTCTGCTGAAAAACACGTTTTGACCCTTTCTGCACACTGGGGTTAAGATCTGAGTGTGTGGGCTCTTCTGAGCCTTGCTGCTACATGGGGATTCAGTTGTCTGAAAAAACGCGTTTATTTCGGGCTGAAAAACACGTTTTGAAAAGTGTACTGTTACTGCCCAATAACTTACATGGGGTTGACCAAACTTGCAGAAACATGTTTATTTCTGCTGAAAAACATGTTTTGACACTTTCAGCACACTGGGGTTAAGATCTGAGTGTGTGGGCTCTTCTGAGCCTTGTTGCTACATGGGGATTCATTTGTCTGAAAAAACGCGTTTATTTCGGGCTGAAAAACACGTTTTTAAAAGTGTACTGTTACTGCCCCATAACTTACATGGGGTTGACCAAACTTGCAGAAACATGTTTATTTCTGCTGAAAAACATGTTTTGACACTTTCAGCACACTGGGGTTAAGATCTGAGTGTGTGGGCTCTTCTGAGCCTTGCTGCTACATGGGTATTCAGTTGTCTGAAAAAACGCGTTTATTTCGGGCTGAAAAACACGTTTTGAAAAGTGTACTGTTACTGCCCCATAACTTACATGGGGTTGACCAAACTTGCAGAAACATGTTTATTTCTGCTGAAAAACATGTTTTGACACTTTCAGCACACTGGGGTTAAGATCTGAGTGTGTGGGCTCTTCTGAGCCTTGCTGCTACATGGGTATTCAGTTGTCTGAAAAAACGCGTTTATTTCGGGCTGAAAAACACGTTTTGAAAAGTGTACTGTTACTGCCCCATAACTTACATGGGGTTGACCAAACTTGCAGAAACATGTTTATTTCTGCTGAAAAACATGTTTTGACACTTTCAGCACACTGGGGTTAAGATCTGAGTGTGTGGGCTCTTCTGAGCCTTGTTGCTACATGGGGATTCAGTTGTCTGAAAAAACGCGTTTATTTCGGGCTGAAAAACACGTTTTGAAAAGTGTACTGTTACTGCCCCATAACTTACATGGGGTTGACCAAACTTGCAGAAACATGTTTATTTCTGCTGAAAAACATGTTTTGACACTTTCAGCACACTGGGGTTAAGATCTGAGTGTGTGGGCTCTTCTGAGCCTTGTTGCTACATGGGGATTCAGTTGTCTGAAAAAACGCGTTTATTTCGGGCTGAAAAACACGTTTTGAAAAGTGTACTGTTACTGCCCCATAACTTACATGGGGTTGACCAAACTTGCAGAAACGTTTATTTCTGCTGAAAAACATGTTTTGATACTTTCAGCACACTGGGGTTAAGATCTGAGTGTGTGGGCTCTTCTGAGCCTTGCTGCTACATGGGGATTCAGTTGTCTGAAAAAACGCGTTTATTTCGGGCTGAAAAACACGTTTTGAAAAGTGTACTGTTACTGCCCCATAACTTACATGGGGTTGACCAAACTTGCAGAAACATGTTTATTTCTGCTGAAAAACACGTTTTGACCCTTTCTGCACACTGGGGTTAAGATCTGAGTGTGTGGGCTCTTCTGAGCCTTGCTGCTACATGGGGATTCAGTTGTCTGAAAAAACGCGTTTATTTCGGGCTGAAAAACACGTTTTGCAGAGTGTACTGTTACTGCCCCATAACTTACATGGGGTTGACCAAACTTGCAGAAACATGTTTATTTCTGCTGAAAAACACGTTTTGACCCTTTCTGCACACTGGGGTTAAGATCTGAGTGTGTGGGCTCTTCTGAGCCTTGCTGCTACATGGGGATTCAGTTGTCTGAAAAAACGCGTTTATTTCGGGCTGAAAAACACGTTTTGAAAAGTGTACTGTTACTGCCCCATAACTTACATGGGGTTGACCAAACTTGCAGAAACATGTTTATTTCTGCTGAAAAACATGTTTTGACACTTTCAGCACACTGGGGTTAAGATCTGAGTGTGTGGGCTCTTCTGAGCCTTGCTGCTACATGGGTATTCAGTTGTCTGAAAAAACGCGTTTATTTCGGGCTGAAAAACACGTTTTGAAAAGTGTACTGTTACTGCCCCATAACTTACATGGGGTTGACCAAACTTGCAGAAACATGTTTATTTCTGCTGAAAAACACGTTTTGACACTTTCAACACACTGGGGTTAAGATCTGAGTGTGTGGGCTCTTCTGAGCCTTGTTGCTACATGGGGATTCAGTTGTCTGAAAAAACGCGTTTATTTCGGGCTGAAAAACACGTTTTGAAAAGTGTACTGTTACTGCCCCATAACTTACATGGGGTTGACCAAACTTGCAGAAACATGTTTATTTCTGCTGAAAAACATGTTTTGATACTTTCAGCACACTGGGGTTAAGATCTGAGTGTGTGGGCTCTTCTGAGCCTTGCTGCTACATGGGGATTCAGTTGTCTGAAAAAACGCGTTTATTTCGGGCTGAAAAACACGTTTTGCAGAGTGTACTGTTACTGCCCCATAACTTACATGGGGTTGACCAACTTGCAGAAACATGTTTATTTCTGCTGAAAAACACGTTTTGACCCTTTCTGCACACTGGGGTTAAGATCTGAGTGTGTGGGCTCTTCTGAGCCTTGCTGCTACATGGGGATTCAGTTGTCTGAAAAAACGCGTTTATTTCGGGCTGAAAAACACGTTTTGAAAAGTGTACTGTTACTGCCCATAACTTACATGGGGTTGACCAAACTTGCAGAAACATGTTTATTTCTGCTGAAAAACATGTTTTGACACTTTCAGCACACTGGGGTTAAGATCTGAGTGTTGGGCTCTTCTGAGCCTTGTTGCTACATGGGGATTCATTTGTCTGAAAAAACGCGTTTATTTCGGGCTGAAAAACACGTTTTTAAAAGTGTACTGTTACTGCCCCATAACTTACATGGGGTTGACCAAACTTGCAGAAACATGTTTATTTCTGCTGAAAAACATGTTTTGACACTTTCAGCACACTGGGGTTAAGATCTGAGTGTGTGGGCTCTTCTGAGCCTTGCTGCTACATGGGTATTCAGTTGTCTGAAAAAACGCGTTTATTTCGGGCTGAAAAACACGTTTTGAAAAGTGTACTGTTACTGCCCCATAACTTACATGGGGTTGACCAAACTTGCAGAAACATGTTTATTTCTGCTGAAAAACATGTTTTGACACTTTCAGCACACTGGGTTAAGATCTGAGTGTGTGGGCTCTTCTGAGCCTTGCTGCTACATGGGTATTCAGTTGTCTGAAAAAACGCGTTTATTTCGGGCTGAAAAACACGTTTTGAAAAGTGTACTGTTACTGCCCCATAACTTACATGGGGTTGACCAAACTTGCAGAAACATGTTTATTTCTGCTGAAAAACATGTTTTGACACTTTCAGCACACTGGGGTTAAGATCTGAGTGTGTGGGCTCTTCTGAGCCTTGTTGCTACATGGGGATTCAGTTGTCTGAAAAAACGCGTTTATTTCGGGCTGAAAAACACGTTTTGAAAAGTGTACTGTTACTGCCCCATAACTTACATGGGGTTGACCAAACTTGCAGAAACATGTTTATTTCTGCTGAAAAACATGTTTTGACACTTTCAGCACACTGGGGTTAAGATCTGAGTGTGTGGGCTCTTCTGAGCCTTGTTGCTACATGGGGATTCAGTTGTCTGAAAAAACGCGTTTATTTCGGGGCTGAAAAACACGTTTTGAAAAGTGTACTGTTACTGCCCCATAACTTACATGGGGTTGACCAAACTTGCAGAAACGTTTATTTCTGCTGAAAAACATGTTTTGATACTTTCAGCACACTGGGGTTAAGATCTGAGTGTGTGGGCTCTTCTGAGCCTTGCTGCTACATGGGGATTCAGTTGTCTGAAAAAACGCGTTTATTTCGGGCTGAAAAACACGTTTTGAAAAGTGTACTGTTACTGCCCCATAACTTACATGGGGTTGACCAAACTTGCAGAAACATGTTTATTTCTGCTGAAAAACACGTTTTGACCCTTTCACACTGGGGTTAAGATCTGAGTGTGTGGGCTCTTCTGAGCCTTGCTGCTACATGGGGATTCAGTTGTCTGAAAAAACGCGTTTATTTCGGGCTGAAAAACACGTTTTGAAAAGTGTACTGTTACTGCCCAATAACTTACATGGGGTTGACCAAACTTGCAGAAACATGTTTATTTCTGCTGAAAAACATGTTTGACACTTTCAGCACACTGGGGTTAAGATCTGAGTGTGTGGGCTCTTCTGAGCCTTGTTGCTACATGGGGATTCAGTTGTCTGAAAAAACGCGTTTATTTCGGGCTGAAAAACACGTTTTGAAAAGTGTACTGTTACTGCCCCATAACTTACATGGGGTTGACCAAACTTGCAGAAACATGTTTATTTCTGCTGAAAAACATGTTTTGACACTTTCAGCACACTGGGGTTAAGATCTGAGTGTGTGGGCTCTTCTGAGCCTTGTTGCTACATGGGGATTCAGTTGTCTGAAAAAACGCGTTTATTTCGGGCTGAAAAACACGTTTTGAAAAGTGTACTGTTACTGCCCCATAACTTACATGGGGTTGACCAAACTTGCAGAAACATGTTTATTTCTGCTGAAAAACATGTTTTGACACTTTCAGCACACTGGGGTTAAGATCTGAGTGTGTGGGCTCTTCTGAGCCTTGTTGCTACATGGGGATTCAGTTGTCTGAAAAAACGCGTTTATTTCGGGCTGAAAAACACGTTTTGAAAAGTGTACTGTTACTGCCCCATAACTTACATGGGGTTGACCAAACTTGCAGAAACGTTTATTTCTGCTGAAAAACATGTTTTGATACTTTCAGCACACTGGGGTTAAGATCTGAGTGTGTGGGCTCTTCTGAGCCTTGCTGCTACATGGGGATTCAGTTGTCTGAAAAACGCGTTTATTTCGGGCTGAAAAACACGTTTTGAAAAGTGTACTGTTACTGCCCCATAACTTACATGGGTTGACCAAACTTGCAGAAACATGTTTATTTCTGCTGAAAAACACGTTTTGACCTTTCTGCACACTGGGGTTAAGATCTGAGTGTGTGGGCTCTTCTGAGCCTTGCTGCTACATGGGGATTCAGTTGTCTGAAAAAACGCGTTTATTTCGGGCTGAAAAACACGTTTTGAAAAGTGTACTGTTACTGCCCAATAACTTACATGGGGTTGACCAAACTTGCAGAAACATGTTTATTTCTGCTGAAAAACATGTTTTGACACTTTCAGCACACTGGGGTTAAAGATCTGAGTGTGTGGGCTCTTCTGAGCCTTGTTGCTACATGGGGATTCAGTTGTCTGAAAAAACGCGTTTATTCGGGCTGAAAAACACGTTTTGAAAAGTGTACTGTTACTGCCCCATAACTTACATGGGGTTGACCAAACTTGCAGAAACATGTTTATTTCTGCTGAAAAACATGTTTTGACACTTTCAGCACACTGGGGTTAAGATCTGAGTGTGTGGGCTCTTCTGAGCCTTGTTGCTACATGGGGATTCAGTGTCATGAAAAAACGCGTTTATTTCGGGCTGAAAATCACGTTTTGAAAAGTGTACTGTTACTGCCCCATAACTTACATGGGGTTGACCAAACTTGCAGAAACATGTTTATTTCTGCTGAAAAACATGTTTTGATACTTTCAGCACACTGGGGTTAAGATCTGAGTGTGTGGGCTCTTCTGAGCCTTGCTGCTACATGGGTATTCAGTTGTCTGAAAAAACGCGTTTATTTCGGGCTGAAAAACACGTTTTGAAAAGTGTACTGTTACTGCCCCATAACTTACATGGGGTTGACCAAACTTGCAGAAACATGTTTATTTCTGCTGAAAAACACGTTTTGACCCTTTCTGCACACTGGGGTTAAGATCTGAGTGTGTGGGCTCTTCTGAGCCTTGCTGCTACATGGGGATTCAGTTGTCTGAAAAAACGCGTTTATTTCGGGCTGAAAAACACGTTTTGAAAAGTGTACTGTTACTGCCCAATAACTTACATGGGGTTGACCAAACTTGCAGAAACATGTTTATTTCTGCTGAAAAACATGTTTTGACACTTTCAGCACACTGGGGTTAAGATCTGAGTGTGTGGGCTCTTCTGAGCCTTGTTGCTACATGGGGATTCAGTTGTCTGAAAAAACGCGTTTATTTCGGGCTGAAAAACACGTTTTGAAAAGTGTACTGTTACTGCCCCATAACTTACATGGGGTTGACCAAACTTGCAGAAACATGTTTATTTCTGCTGAAAAACATGTTTTGACACTTTCAGCACACTGGGGTTAAGATCTGAGTGTGTGGCTCTTCTGAGCCTTGCTGCTACATGGGTATTCAGTTGTCTGAAAAAACGCGTTTATTTCGGGCTGAAAAACACGTTTTGAAAAGTGTACTGTTACTGCCCCATAACTTACATGGGGTTGACCAACTTGCAGAAACATGTTTATTTCTGCTGAAAAACACGTTTTGACCCTTTCTGCACACTGGGGTTAAGATCTGAGTGTGTGGGCTCTTCTGAGCCTTGCTGCTACATGGGGATTCAGTTGTCTGAAAAAACGCGTTTTATTTCGGGCTGAAAAACACGTTTTGAAAAGTGTACTGTTACTGCCCAATAACTTACATGGGGTTGACCAAACTTGCAGAAACATGTTTATTTCTGCTGAAAAACATGTTTTGACACTTTCAGCACACTGGGGTTAAGATCTGAGTGTGTGGGCTCTTCTGAGCCTTGTTGCTACATGGGGATTAAGTTGTCTGAAAAAACGCGTTTATTTCGGGCTGAAAAACACGTTTTGAAAAGTGTACTGTTACTGCCCCATAACTTACATGGGGTTGACCAAACTTGCAGAAACATGTTTATTTCTGCTGAAAAACATGTTTTGACACTTTCAGCACACTGGGGTTAAGATCTGAGTTTGTGGGCTCTTCTGAGCCTTGTTGCTACATGGGGATTCAGTTGTCTGAAAAAACGCGTTATTTCGGGCTGAAAAACACGTTTTGAAAAGTGTACTGTTACTGCCCCATAACTTACATGGGGTTGACCAAACTTGCAGAAACATGTTTATTTCTGCTGAAAAACATGTTTTGATACTTTCAGCACACTGGGGTTAAGATCTGAGTGTGTGGGCTCTTCTGAGCCTTGCTGCTACATGGGGATTCAGTTGTCTGAAAAACGCGTTTATTTCGGGCTGAAAAACACGTTTTGCAGAGTGTACTGTTACTGCCCCATAACTTACATGGGGTTGACCAAACTTGCAGAAACATGTTTATTTCTGCTGAAAAACACGTTTTGACCCTTTCTGCACACTGGGGTTAAGATCTGAGTGTGTGGGCTCTTCTGAGCCTTGCTGCTACATGGGGATTCAGTTGTCTGAAAAAACGCGTTTATTTCGGGCTGAAAAACACGTTTTGAAAAGTGTACTGTTACTGCCCCATAACTTACATGGGGTTGACCAAACTTGCAGAAACATGTTTATTTCTGCTGAAAAACATGTTTTGACACTTTCAGCACACTGGGGTTAAGATCTGAGTGTGTGGCTCTTCTGAGCCTTGCTGCTACATGGGTATTCAGTTGTCTGAAAAAACGCGTTTATTTCGGGCTGAAAAACACGTTTTGAAAAGTGTACTGTTACTGCCCCATAACTTAAATGGGGTTGACCAAACTTGCAAAAACATGTTTATTTCTGCTGAAAAACATGTTTTGACACTTTCAGCACACTGGGGTTAAGATCTGAGTGTGTGGGCTCTTCTGAGCCTTGCTGCTACATGGGGATTCAGTTGTCTGAAAAAACGCGTTTATTTCGGGCTGAAAAACACGTTTTGAAAAGTGTACTGTTACTGCCCCATAACTTACATGGGGTTGACCAAACTTGCAGAAACATGTTTATTTCTGCTGAAAAACATGTTTTGACACTTTCAGCACACTGGGGTTAAGATCTGAGTGTGTGGGCTCTTCTGAGCCTTGTTGCTACATGGGGATTCAGTTGTCTGAAAAAACGCGTTTATTTCGGGCTGAAAAACACGTTTTGAAAAGTGTACTGTTACTGCCCCATAACTTACATGGGGTTGACCAAACTTGCAGAAACATGTTTATTTCTGCTGAAAAACATGTTTTGACACTTTCAGCACACTGGGGTTTAAGATCTGAGTGTGTGGGCTCTTCTGAGCCTTGCTGCTACATGGGGATTCAGTTGTCTGAAAAACGCGTTTATTTCGGGCTGAAAACACGTTTTGAAAAGTGTACTGTTACTGCCCCATAACTTACATGGGGTTGACCAAACTTGCAGAAACATGTTTATTTCTGCTGAAAAACACGTTTTGACCCTTTCTGCACACTGGGTTAAGATCTGAGTGTGTGGGCTCTTCTGAGCCTTGCTGCTACATGGGGATTCAGTTGTCTGAAAAAACGCGTTTATTTCGGGCTGAAAAACACGTTTTGAAAAGTGTACTGTTACTGCCCCATAACTTACATGGGGTTGACCAAACTTGCAGAAACATGTTTATTTCTGCTGAAAAACATGTTTTGACACTTTCAGCACACTGGGGTTAAGATCTGAGTTTGTGGGCTCTTCTGAGCCTTGTTGCTACATGGGGATTCAGTTGTCTGAAAAACGCGTTTATTTCGGGCTGAAAAACACGTTTTGAAAAGTGTACTGTTACTGCCCCATAACTTACATGGGGTTGACCAAACTTGCAGAAACATGTTTATTTCTGCTGAAAAACATGTTTTGATACTTTCAGCACACTGGGGTTAAGATCTGAGTGTGTGGGCTCTTCTGAGCCTTGCTGCTACATGGGGATTCAGTTGTCTGAAAAAACGCGTTTATTTCGGGCTGAAAAACACGTTTTGAAAAGTGTACTGTTACTGCCCCATAACTTACATGGGGTTGACCAAACTTGCAGAAACATGTTTATTTCTGCTGAAAAACATGTTTTGACACTTTCAGCACACTGGGGTTAAGATCTGAGTGTGTGGGCTCTTCTGAGCCTTGTTGCTACATGGGGATTCAGTTGTCTGAAAAAACGCGTTTATTTCGGGCTGAAAAACACGTTTTGAAAAGTGTACTGTTACTGCCCCATAACTTACATGGGGTTGACCAAACTTGCAGAAACATGTTTATTTCTGCTGAAAAACATGTTTTGACACTTTCAGCACACTGGGGTTAAGATCTGAGTGTGTGGGCTCTTCTGAGCCTTGCTGCTACATGGGGATTCAGTTGTCTGAAAAAACGCGTTTATTTCGGGCTGAAAAACACGTTTTGAAAAGTGTACTGTTACTGCCCCATAACTTACATGGGGTTGACCAAACTTGCAGAAACATGTTTATTTCTGCTGAAAAACACGTTTTGACCCTTTCTGCACACTGGGGTTAAGATCTCAGTGTGTGGGCTCTTCTGAGCCTTGCTGCTACATGGGTATTCAGTTGTCTGAAAAAACGCGTTTATTTCGGGCTGAAAAACACGTTTTGAAAAGTGTACTGTTACTGCCCCATAACTTACATGGGGTTGACCAAACTTGCAGAAACATGTTTATTTCTGCTGAAAAACATGTTTTGACACTTTCAGCACACTGGGGTTAAGATCTGAGTGTGTGGGCTCTTCTGAGCCTTGCTGCTACATGGGGATTCAGTTGTCTGAAAAAACGCGTTTATTTCGGGCTGAAAAACACGTTTTGAAAAGTGTACTGTTACTGCCCCATAACTTACATGGGGTTGACCAAACTTGCAGAAACATGTTTATTTCTGCTGAAAAACATGTTTTGACACTTTCAGCACACTGGGGTTAAGATCTGAGTGTGTGGGCTCTTCTGAGCCTTGCTGCTACATGGGGATTCAGTTGTCTGAAAAAACGCGTTTATTTCGGGCTGAAAAACACGTTTTGAAAAGTGTACTGTTACTGCCCCATAACTTACATGGGGTTGACCAAACTTGCAGAAACATGTTTATTTCTGCTGAAAAACACGTTTGACCCTTTCTGCACACTGGGGTTAAGATCTGAGTGTGTGGGCTCTTCTGAGCCTTGCTGCTACATGGGGATTCAGTTGTCTGAAAAAACGCGTTTATTTCGGGCTGAAAAACACGTTTTGAAAAGTGTACTGTTACTGCCCAATAACTTACATGGGGTTGACCAAACTTGCAGAAACATGTTTATTTCTGCTGAAAAACATGTTTTGACACTTTCAGCACACTGGGGTTAAGATCTGAGTGTGTGGGCTCTTCTGAGCCTTGTTGCTACATGGGGATTCAGTTGTCTGAAAAAACGCGTTTATTTCGGGCTGAAAAACACGTTTTGAAAAGTGTACTGTTACTGCCCCATAACTTACATGGGGTTGACCAAACTTGCAGAAACATGTTTATTTCTGCTGAAAAACATGTTTTGACACTTTCAGCACACTGGGGTTAAGATCTGAGTGTGTGGGCTCTTCTGAGCCTTGCTGCTACATGGGTATTCAGTTGTCTGAAAAAACGCGTTTATTTCGGGCTGAAAAACACGTTTTGAAAAGTGTACTGTTACTGCCCCATAACTTACATGGGGTTGACCAAACTTGCAGAAACATGTTTATTTCTGCTGAAAAACATGTTTTGACACTTTCAGCACACTGGGGTTAAGATCTGAGTGTGTGGGCTCTTCTGAGCCTTGTTGCTACATGGGGATTCAGTTGTCTGAAAAAACGCGTTTATTTCGGGCTGAAAAACACGTTTTGAAAAGTGTACTGTTACTGCCCCATAACTTACATGGGGTTGACCAAACTTGCAGAAACATGTTTATTTCTGCTGAAAAACATGTTTTGACACTTTCAGCACACTGGGGTTAAGATCTGAGTGTGTGGGCTCTTCTGAGCCTTGTTGCTACATGGGGATTCAGTTGTCTGAAAAAACGCGTTTATTTCGGGCTGAAAAACACGTTTTGAAAAGTGTACTGTTACTGCCCCATAACTTACATGGGGTTGACCAAACTTGCAGAAACATGTTTATTTCTGCTGAAAACATGTTTTGACACTTTCAGCACACTGGGGTTAAGATCTGAGTGTGTGGGCTCTTCTGAGCCTTGCTGCTACATGGGGATTCAGTTGTCTGAAAAAACGCGTTTATTTCGGGCTGAAAAACACGTTTTGAAAAGTGTACTGTTACTGCCCCATAACTTACATGGGGTTGACCAAACTTGCAGAAACATGTTTATTTCTGCTGAAAAACACGTTTTGACCCTTTCTGCACACTGGGGTTAAGATCTGAGTGTGTGGGCTCTTCTGAGCCTTGCTGCTACATGGGGATTCAGTTGTCTGAAAAAAACGCGTTTATTTCGGGCTGAAAAACACGTTTTGAAAAGTGTACTGTTACTGCCCCATAACTTACATGGGGTTGACCAAACTTGCAGAAACATGTTTATTTCTGCTGAAAAACATGTTTTGACACTTTCAGCACACTGGGGTTAAGATCTGAGTGTGTGGGCTCTTCTGAGCCTTGCTGCTACATGGGGATTCAGTTGTCTGAAAAACGCGTTTATTTCGGGCTGAAAAACACGTTTTGAAAAGTGTACTGTTACTGCCCCATAACTTACATGGGGTTGACCAAACTTGCAGAAACATGTTTATTTCTGCTGAAAAACATGTTTTGACACTTTCAGCACACTGGGGTTAAGATCTGAGTGTGTGGGCTCTTCTGAGCCTTGTTGCTACATGGGGATTCAGTTGTCTGAAAAAACGCGTTTATTTCGGGCTGAAAAACACGTTTTGAAAAGTGTACTGTTACTGCCCCATAACTTACATGGGGTTGACCAAACTTGCAGAAACATGTTTATTTCTGCTGAAAAACATGTTTTGACACTTTCAGCACACTGGGGTTAAGATCTGAGTGTGTGGGCTCTTCTGAGCCTTGCTGCTACATGGGGATTCAGTTGTCTGAAAAAACGCGTTTATTTCGGGCTGAAAAACACGTTTTGAAAAGTGTACTGTTACTGCCCCATAACTTACATGGGGTTGACCAAACTTGCAGAAACATGTTTATTTCTGCTGAAAAACACGTTTTGACCCTTTCTGCACACTGGGGTTAAGATCTGAGTGTGTGGGCTCTTCTGAGCCTTGCTGCTACATGGGGATTCAGTTGTCTGAAAAAACGCGTTTATTTCGGGCTGAAAAACACGTTTTGAAAAGTGTACTGTTACTGCCCAATAACTTACATGGGGTTGACCAAACTTGCAGAAACATGTTTATTTCTGCTGAAAAACATGTTTTGACACTTTCAGCACACTGGGGTTAAGATCTGAGTGTGTGGGCTCTTCTGAGCCTTGTTGCTACATGGGGATTCAGTTGTCTGAAAAACGCGTTTATTTCGGGCTGAAAAACACGTTTTGAAAAGTGTACTGTTACTGCCCCATAACTTACATGGGGTTGACCAAACTTGCAGAAACATGTTTATTTCTGCTGAAAAACATGTTTTGACACTTTCAGCACACTGGGGTTAAGATCTGAGTGTGTGGGCTCTTCTGAGCCTTGTTGCTACATGGGGATTCAGTTGTCTGAAAAAACGCGTTTATTTCGGGCTGAAAAACACGTTTTGAAAAGTGTACTGTTACTGCCCCATAACTTACATGGGGTTGACCAAACTTGCAGAAACATGTTTATTTCTGCTGAAAAACATGTTTTGACACTTTCAGCACACTGGGGTTAAGATCTGAGTGTGTGGGCTCTTCTGAGCCTTGTTGCTACATGGGGATTCAGTTGTCTGAAAAAACGCGTTATTTCGGGCTGAAAATCACGTTTTGAAAAGTGTACTGTTACTGCCCCATAACTTACATGGGGTTGACCAAACTTGCAGAAACATGTTTATTTCTGCTGAAAAAC